>NC_092047.1:53724067-54024067 GCF_003086295.3 Arachis hypogaea
CTTTTTTTGCTTTGGACCTCTACTTTAACCGCTCAGTCTCAAGCTTTTGGCTTGACACCTTCACGCCACAAGCACATGGTTAGGGACAACTTGGTTTAGCCGCTTAGGCCAGGATTTTATTCCTTTAGGCCCTCCTATCCACTGATGCTCAAAGCCTTGGATCCTTTTTATTACCCTTGCCTTTTAGTTTAAAGGGTTACTGGCTTTTTTTTTTGCTCTTGCCTTTTGGTTTTAAGAGCTTTTGGCTTTTTCAGCTTGCTTTTTCTTTTTCTTTCTTTTTTTTCGCCTTTTTTTTCTTTTTTTTCGCAAGCTTCAAGAATCATTTTTATGATTTTTTAGATCATCAATTAACATTTCTCCTTTTTCATCATTCTTCAAGAGCCAACAATTTTAACATTCATAAACAACCAATTCAAAAGACATATGCATTGTTCAAGCATTCATTCAGAAAACAAAAAGTATTGTCACCACATCAAAATAATTAAACTAATTTCAAGGATGAATTCGAAATCATGTACTTCTTGTTCCTTTGTTTTTAGAATAGTTTTCATTTAAGAGAGGTGATGGACTCATAGGACATTCATAGCTTTAAGACATAGACACTTAAACACTAATGATCATGTAATAAAGACACAAACATAAACATAAACATAAAGCATAGTAAATGAAAAACAGAAAAATAAGAACAAAGAGATTAAGGAATGGGTCCACCTTAGTGAGGGCGGCGTCTTCTTCCTCTTGAAGAACCAATGGTGTTCTTGAACTCCTCTATGTCTCTTCCTTGTCTTTGTTGCTCCTCCCTCATAGCGCTTTGATCTTCTCTAATCTCATGGAGGATGATGGAGTGCTCTTGGTGCTCCATCCTTAGTTGTCCCATGTTGGAACTTAATTCTCCTAGGGAGGTGTTGATTTGCTCCCAATAGTTTTGTGGAGGAAAGTGCATCCCCTGAGGCATCTCAGGGATTTCATGGTGAGGAATTTCCTCATGCTCTTGTTGAGGTCCATGATCTCTTGTTTGCTCCATCCTTTTCTTGGTGATGGGCTTGTCCTCATCAATGAGGATGTCTCCCTCTATGTCAATTCCAGCTGAATTGCAGAGGTGACAAATGAGGTGAGGAAAGGCTAACCTTGCCAAAGTGGAGGACTTGTCAGCCACCTTGTAAAGCTCTTAAGGTATAATCTCATGAACTTCCACTTCCTCCCCAATCATGATACTATGGATCATGATGGCCCGGTCTACAGTAACTTCAGACCGGTTGCTAGTTGGGATAATTGAGCATTGAATAAACTCCAACCATCCTCTAGCTACAGGCTTAAGGTCCGGTCTTCTCAATTGAACTGGCTTGCCTCTTGAGTCAACTTTCCATTGAGCTCCTTCTACACATATGTCCATGAGGACTTAGTCCAACCATTGATCAAATTTGACCCTTCTAGTGTAGGGGCGTGCGTTTTCTTGCATCATTGGCAAGTTGAACGCCAGCCTTACATTTTCCGGACTGAAATCTAAGTATTTCCCCCGAAACATGGTAAGTCAGTTCTTTGGGTTTAGGTTCACACTTTGATCATGGTTCCTAGTGATCCATGCGTTTGCATAGAACTCTTGAACCATTAAGATCCCGACTTGTTGAATAGGGTTGGTGAGAACTTCCCAACCTCTTCTTCGGATCTCATGTCGGATCTCCGGATACTCATTCTTTTTGAGCTTGAAAAGAACCTCAGGGATCACTTTCTTCTTGGCCACAACTTCATAGAAGTGGTCTTGATGGACCTTTGAGATGAATCTCTCCATCTCCCATGACTCAGAGGTGGAAGCAATTGCCTTCCCTTTCCTCTTTCTTGAGGTTTCTCTCACCTTAGGTACCATTACTGATTATGGAAAAACAAAAAAGCAATGCTTTTACCACACCAAACTTAAAATGTTTGCTCGTCCTCGAGTAAAAGAAGAAAGAAAGAAGGAGAAGAGGAAGAAAAATGGAGGAGAGGAAGAGAGGTGTGTATTCGGCCAAGGGAAAGAAGAAAGGGTTGTGTTGTGTGAAAATGAAGAAGGAATGAGGGGTTTATATAGGAGTGGGGGGAGGTTTAGGAATGAGGGGTTTAAGGTTGCGTTTGGGTGGGAAATGAATTTGAATTTGTAGGTAGGTGGGGTTTTTGGGGAAGAGAGGATGGATGTGAGTGGTGAAGAGGTGATGGGGAAGAGTGATTGAAGTGATTGGAGAAGGGTATTTGGGGAAGAGAGTTATGAAAAGGTGTGAAGAGGAGAGAAGAAGAGGTGGGGTAGGTGGGGATCCTGTGGGGTCCACAGATCCAGTGGGGTCAAGGACTTAGCATCCCTGCTCCAATTAGGCGTGCAAAATGCCCTTTGTATGCAATACTGGCATTTAACGCCAGACTGCTACTTGTTTTTGGCATTAAACGCCCAAATATAGCCTGTTTCTGGCGTTTAACGCCAGGTTGATGCTTGTTTCTGGCGTTAAACGCCAACTTGGTGCTTGTTTCTGGCGTTAAATGCCAGACAGATGCTTGTTTCTGGTGTTTAAACGCCAGAATGCTCTTCCTCCAGGGTGTGCTATTTTGAATGCCATTTTTCATTCTATTTTTGATTTTTCAGTAGTTTTTATGACTTCACATGATCATCAACCTAAAGAAAACATAAAATAACAATGGAAAATAAATAGATATAATTAAATAACATTGGGTTGCCTCCCAACAAGCGCTTCTTTAATGTCAATAGCTTGACAATCAGCTCTCATGGAGCCTCACAGATGTTCAGAGCATTGTTGGGACCTCTCAACACCAAACTTAGAGTTTGAATGTGGGGGTTCAACACCAAATTTAGAGTTTGGTTGTGGCATCCCAACACCAAACTTAGAGTTTAACTGTGGGGATTTGGTTGACTCTGCAGTGAGAGAAGCTTTTCATGCTTCCTCTCCAATGTTACAGAAGGAGATCCTTGAGTTTTAAACACAAGGTTGTCCTCATTCAGTTGAAAGACCAACTCTCCTTTGTCCACATCAATCACAGCTTTTGCTATGGCTAGGAAGGGTCTTCCAAGGATGATGGATTCATCCTCATCCTTTCCAGTGTCTAGGATTATGAAATCAGTAGGGATGTATAGGCCTTCAACCTTTACTAACACGTCCTCTACTAGTCCATAAGCCTGTTTTCTTGAGTTGTCTGCCATCTCTAATGAGATTCTGGCAGCTTGCACCTCAAAGATCCCAAGTCTCTCCATTACAGAGAGTGGCATAAGGTTAATGCCTGACCCCAGGTCACACAGAGCCTTCTCAAAGGTCATGGTGCCTATGGTACAGGGTATTAAGAATTTACCAGGATCCTGTTTCTTTTGAGGTAATTTCTGCCTATCCAATGCATTTAGTTCATTGGTGAGCAAGGGAGGTTCATCTTCCCAAGTCTCATTAACAAATAATTTGGTATTCAGCTTCATGATTGCACCAAGGTACTTAGCAACTTGCTCTTCAGTAATGTCTTCATCCTCTTCAGAGGAAGAATACTCATTAGAGCTCATGAAGGGCAGAAGCATGTTGAATGGAATCTCTATGGTCTCTGTATGAGCCTCAGATTCCTTCAGGTCCTCATTGAGGAACCCTCTAATGTTCAGAGGACATCCCATGAGGTCTTCCTTATTGGGATTCACGTCCCCCTCCTCCCTTGTAGGTTCGGCCATGATGGTCAAATCAATGGCCTTGCAATCTCTCTTTGGATTTTCTTCTGTATTGCTTGGGAGAGTACTAGGAGGAGCTTCAGTGACTCTTTTACTCAGCTGGCCCACTTGTGCCTCCATATTTCTGATGGAGGACCTTGTTTCATTCATGAAACTTAGAGTGGCCTTAGATAGATCAGAGACTATATTTGCTAAGCTAGATGGATTCTGCTCAGAATTCTCTGTCTGTTGCTGAGTGGATGATGGAAAAGGCTTGCTATTGCTAAACCTGTTTCTTCCACCATTATTAAAGCCTTGTTGAGGCTTTTGTTGATCCTTCCATAAGAAATTTGGATGATTTCTCCATGAGGGATTATAGGTATTTCCATAGAGTTCTCCCATGTAATTCACCTCTGCTATTGCAGGGTTCTCAGGATCATAAGCTTCTTCTTCAGAAGATGCCTCTTGAGCATTGTTGGATGCAGCTTGCAATCCATTTAGACTCTGAGAAATCATATTGACTTGCTGAGTCAATATTTTATTCTGAGCCAATATGGCATTTAGAGTATCAATTTCAAGAACTTCCTTCCTCTGAGGCGTCCCATTACTCGCAGGATTCCTTTCAGAAGTGTACATGAACTGGTTATTTGCAACCATGTCAATGAGTTCCTGAGCTTCTGTAGGCATTTTTTTAGGTGAATGGATCCACCTGTAGAATGGTCCAATGACATCTTTGATAATTCAGACAGACCATCATAGAATATATCTAGGATGGTCCATTCTGAAAGCATGTCAGAGGGACACTTTTTGGTCAGTTGCTTATATCTCTCCCAAGCTTCATAGAGGGATTCACCTTCTTTTTGTTTGAAGGTTTGAACATCCACTCTAAGCTTGCTAAGCTTTTGAGGAAGAAAGAACTTGGCTAAGAAAGCCATGACCAGCTTATCCCAAGAGTTCAGGCTATCTTTAGGTTGAGAGTCCAACCATATTCTAGCTCTGTCTCTTATAGCAAACGGGAAAAGCATAAGCCTGTAGACCTCAGGATCAACCCCATTGGTCTTAACAGTATCACAGATCTGCAAGAATTCAATTAAGAACTGAAAAGGATCTTCTGATGGAAGTCCATAAAACTTGCAGTTCTGTTGCATCAGAGAAACTAATTGAGGTTTTAGCTCAAAATTGTTTGCTCCAATGGTAGGGATTGAGATGCTTCTTCCATGTAAATTGGAATTTGGTGCAGCAAAGTCACCAAGCATCTTCCTTGCATTGTTATTATTTTCGGCCATGTTTCCTTCTTTTTCGAAAATTTCTGTCAGATTTTCTCCAGAGAGTTGTGCTTTAGCTTCCCTTAGCTTCCTCTTCAGAGTCCTTTCAGGTCCAGGATCAGCTTCAACAAGAATGTTCTTATCCTTGTTCCTGCTCATATTAAAAAAAAGAGAACAGAAAATAATAGGGATCCTCTTTGTCACAGTAGAGAGGTTCCTTTATGTGAGTAGAAGAGAAGAAAAAGAATTCGAACAAAGGAAGAGGGAGAGGGTTCGAGTTTTTAAGAAGAAGGGAAGTGTTAGTAGATAAATAAATAATTAGAAGGAGATGAGAGAGGGAAGAATTCCAAAATTAAATAAAATAAAAATAAAAATATTTTTGTTTTTATTTTAAAATGTAGTTAGAGTTCGAAAATTTAAAAAGGAAAATAAAATAAAGTTAAATCAAATTAAAATTTAAAAAAGAAATTTTGAAAAAGAGGAAGGTGATTTTCGAAAATTAGAGAGAAAAAATTAGTTAGGTAGTTTTGAAAAAAAGATAAGAATCAAACAAAAACATAGGATTAGTTTGAAAAAGATTTGAAAATCAATTTTAAAAAAATAAGAGGTTAGAAAAGATTTTGAAATTGATTTTGAAAAAGATGTGATTGACATTTTTTTTGAAAAAGATTTGAAAAAGAAATTTAAAAAGATTTGATTTTGAAAATTAAAGTTGATTACTTGACTAACAAGAAACAAAAAGATATGATTTTAAAATTTAAAGATTGAACCTTTCTTAATAGGCAAGTAACAAACTTTAAAATTTTTGAATCAATCACATTAATTGTTAGTAAAGATTTTGAAATTATGAAATAAAATAAGAAAAAGATTTTTGAAAATCAATTTGAAATTTTCGAAAATATGAAAGAAAAATGAAAAAGATTTGATTTTTTTGAAAAAGATTTGAAAAAGATAGGATTTTTAAATTGAAAATTTGATTTGACTCATAAGAAACAACTAAATTTTAAAAAAGTTTTGAAAAAGTCAACTCAAATTTTCGAAAATTTATGAGAGAATAAGGGAAAGATATTTTTTTATTTTTGAATTTTTAATGAGGAGAGAGAAAAACACAAAGAAGACACTAGACATAAGAATTATGAATCAAAACAAGAAAAATATGCAAGAACACTTTGAATGTCAAGATGAACACCAAGAACACTTTAAATGTCAAGATGAACATCAAGAACATGTTTTTGAAATTTTTTAAGAAAAGAAAAACATGCAAGACACCAAACTTAAAAGTTTTTAATGTTGAGATACTAACAAATTGAAAATGCATATGAAAAACAAGAAAAGATGCAAAACAAGAAAAATTAAAGATCAAACATAGAAAATCATCAAGAACAACTTGAAGATCATGAAGAACACATGCATGAGTTTTCGAAATTTTAAAGAAAAATTAAAGGCATGCAATTGACACCAAACTTACAATTTGACACTAGACTCAAACAAGAAACATAAAATTATTTTTTTTGAAAATTCTTTTGAAAAGGAAAATAAGGATTTCAAAATTTTTAATAGGAATTCCAGGAATCTTGCAATGTTAGTCTAAAACTCCGGTCCAGGAATTAGACATGGCTTACTAGCCAGCCAAGCTTTTAGTGAAAGCTTCGGTCCAAAACACTAGACATGGCCAATGGCCAGCCAAGCTTCAGCATACATAGTTCAAGCATGTGAAGAAGAAGCCTCAGTCCAAAAGAATTTAGACATGACTTTACAGCCAGCCAGGATTCAACATTTCCCATGAAATTCTAGAATTCCTTCTCAAAAATTCTGAAGCCATAGAATAATTTATTTTTAAAATTTTTTTTTTGAAAATTTTTTGAAAATAAAAAGGAATAAAAACAAAAACTTAAAATTAAAATGAAATTACCTAATCTGAGCAACAACATGAACCGTCAGTTGTCCAAACTCGAACAATCCCCGGCAACGGCGCCAAAAACTTGGTGCACGAAATCATGGTCGTTCATTCCTTGGTAACGGCGCTAAAAACTTCATGCGCACATTCATAATTTTAGTTCTTTGTCACAACTTCGCACAACTAACCAGCAAGTGCACTAGGTCGTCCAAGTAATAAACCTTACGTGAGTAAGGGTCGATCCCACGGAGATTGTCGGCTTGAAACAAACTATGGTCATCTTGCAAATCTCAGTCAGGTGGATTTAAATGGTTATGGTGAATTGATAATTAAAATATAATTAAAATATAAAATAGGATAGAGATACTTATGCAATTCATTGGTGAGAGTTTCAGATAAGCGTATAGAGATGCTTTTGTTCCTTCTGAACCTCTGCTTTCCTTCTATCTTCATCCAATCATTCCTACTCCTTTCCATGGCAAGTTTTATGTAGGGCATCACCGTTGTCAATGGCTACTTCCCGTTCTCTCAGTGAAAATGGTCCAAAATGTGCTGTCACCGCACGGCTAATCATCTGTCGGTTCTCGATCATACTAGAATAGGATTCAGTAATCCTTTTGCGTCTATCTCTACGCCCAGCACTCGCGAGTTTGAAGCTCGTCACAGCCATCCCTTCCCATATCCTACTCAGAATACCACAGACAAGGTTTAGACTTTCCGGATCTCAAGAATGGCCGCCAATAATTCTAGCCTATACCACGAAGACTCTGATCGTAGATCAGGAGGCTAAGAGATACGCATTCAAGCTTGTTTTCATGTAGAACGGAAGTGTTTGTCAAGCACGCGTTCATAAGTGAGAATGATGATGAGCGTCACATAATCATCACATTCATCATGTTCTTGTGTGCGAATGAATATCTTAGAGAAGAAATAAGCTTGAATTAAATAGAAAAACAATAGTACTTTGCATTAATTCATGAGGAACAGCAGAGCTCCACACCTTAATCTATGGTGTGTAGAAACTCTACCGTTGAAAATACATAAGAACAAGGTCCAGGCATGGCCGAATGGCCAGCCTCCAAGGTATAGGGACTGAACGTCCAAAGATGTCTAATACAATAGTAAAAGGTCCTATTTATACTAAACTAGTTACTAGGGTTTACAGAGATAAGTAAATGATGCAGAAATCTACTTCCGGGGCCCACTTGGTGTGTGCTTGGGCTGAGCATTGAGCTTTCATGTGTAGAGACTTCTTTTGGACTTAAACGCCAGGTTGTAACCTGTTTCTGGCATTTAACTCTGCTTTGCAACCTGTTTCTGGCGTTTAACTCCAGAATAGGGCAGAAAGCTGGCGTTGAACGCCAGTTTGCGTCATCTAAACTCGGGCAAAGCATGGACTATTATATATTGCTGGAAAGCCCTGGATGTCTACATTATAACGCAATTGAGAGCGCACCATTTTGACTCTTGTATCTCTAGAAAATCCACTTTGAGTGCAGGGGGTCAGAATCCAACAGCATCTGCAGTTCTTCTTCAGCCTCTGAATCAGATTTTTGTTCAAGTCCCTCAATTTCAGCCAAAAAATACCTAAAATCATAGAAAAACACACAAACTCATAGTAAAGTCTAGAAACATGATTTTTAATTAAAAACTAATAAAAATATACTAAAAACTATGTAAAAATAATGCCAAAAAGCATATAAATTATCCGCTCATCACAAGGGTAAAAAGGATCCAAGGCTTTGAGCATTAATGGATAGAAGGGCCCAAAGGAATAAAATCCTGGCCTAAGCAGCTAAAATCAAGCTGTCCCTAACCATGTGTTTGTGTCATTAAGGTCCAAGTGAAAAGCTTGAGACTGAGTGGTTAAAGTCGTGATCCAAAGAAAAAAGAGTGTGCTTAAGAACTCTGGGCACCTCTAACTGGGGACTCTAGCAAAGCTGAGTCACAATCTAAAAGGGTTCACCCAGTTATGTGTCTGTGGCATTTATGTATCCGGTGGTAATACTGGAAAACAAAATGCTTAGGGTCACGACCAAGACTCATAAAGTAGCTGTGTTCAAGAATCAACATACTAAACTAGAAGAATCAATAACACTATCTGAATTCTGACTTTCTACGGATGCCAATCATTCTGAACCTCAAAGGATAAAGTGAGATGCAAAAACTGTTCAGAAGCAAAAAGCTACCTGTCCCGCTCATCTAATTGGAACTAAGCTTTATTGATATTTTGAAATTTATTGTATTTTTTTCTTTTTATCCTATTTTGTTTTTAGTTGCTTGGGGACAAGCAACAATTTATGTTTGGTGTTGTGATGAGCGGATAATTTATACGCTTTTTGGCATTGTTTTTACATAGTTTTTAGTATGTTTTAGTTACTTTTTATTATATTTTTATTAGTTTTTATGCAAAAATCACATATCTGGACTTTACTATGAGTTTGTGTATTTTTCTATAATTTCAGGTATTTTCTGGCTGAAATTGAGGGACCTGAGCAAAAGTCTGATTCAGAGGCTGAGAAAGGACTGCAGATGCTGTTGGATTCTGACCCTCCTGCACTCGAAGTAGATTTTCTGGAGCTACAAGAGCCCAATTGGTGCGCTCTAAATTGCGATGGAAATTAGATATCTTGAGCTTTCCATCAATGTATAATAGTCCATACTTTTCCCGAGATTTGATGGCCCAAACTAGCATTTAAACGCCAGCCAAAGACCCTTTTCTGGCATAAAACGCCAAAACTAGCACCAGAACTGGAGTTAAACGCCTAATTTGGCATCCATGCTGGCGTTTAACTCTAGAAAAGGCCTATGCACATGTAAAGATCAATGTTCAACCCAAGCACACACCAAGTGGGCCCCAGAAGTGGATTTTTGCATTATCTGCCCTTAGTTACTTATTTTCTGTAATCCTTAGTAACTAGTTTAGTATAAATAGCACTTTTTACTATTGTATTCGCATCGATCTTTGGACTTTGGAGGCTGGCCATTCGACCATGCCTAGACCTTTTTCTCTTATGTATTTTCCAACGGTGGAGTTTCTACACCTCATAGATTAAGGTGCGGAGCTCTGCTGTTCTTCATGAATTAATGCAAATACTATTATTTCCCTTTCAATTCACGCTTACTTCTTCTCTAAGATATACTTTCGTACTTAATTCAGTTAAGTCAAAATGAAGGGGTGACCTGTGACAATCACCCACTATCTTCGTTACTCGCTTAGCCAAGATCCGCGTGCCTAACAACCACAAGCGGTCTACATGATGTTCAACGTAGTCATTGGACGACAGCTGGAGTATAATCTCTTGGGTCTCTGATCCACGGACCGAGTATGTGAGATTAGAACCTTCGTGGTAGAGGCTAAAACCAATTGGCAGCATTCTTGAGATCCGGAAAGTCTAAACCTTGTCTGTGGTATTCCGAGTAGGATCTGGGACGGGATGACTGTGACGAGCTTCAAAATCGCGAATGTTGAGCACAGTGACAGTGTGCAAAAGGATAGAGAGATCCTATTCTGACACAAGTAAGAACCGACAGATGATTAGCTGTGCGGTAGCTGTACCTGGTATTTTTCATCCGAGACGAGAAATCCGACAGTTGATTAGCCCTGCAGAAATCGTACTTAGACCATTTTCACTAAGAGGATCATACAACTTGCCATGGAAGGGAGCATGCATGATTGGATGAAGACAATAGAAAAGCAGAGGTTCAGAAGCAACAAAGCATCTCCAAACGCTTATCTGAAAATCCCACCAATGAACTACATAAGTATCTTATTTTATTTTATGTTTTATTTATCTTTTAATTATCAAAACCTCATAACCATTTGAATCCGCCTGACTAAGATTTATAGGATGACCATAGCTTGCTTCAAGCCAGCAATCTCCGTGGGATCGACCCCTTACTCGCGTAAGGTTTTATTACTTGGACGACCCAGTGCACTTGCTGGTTAGTTGTACCGGAGTTGTGAAAAGTATGATCACAATTCCGGGCACCACCGTTGCCGGGGAATTGCAAATGTGTGCCTTATTATAGGTTGTTGTGAATATTGTGAATATGTTTGCCCTTTTGTTTCTTTGTTAGTTGTTTCTAGTTTTAGGAGTTTATTTTCATTATTTCTTATTAGTTTTTGTTTTTATTTTCTCTTGTTACTATGAATTCTTACCCCTTTTACTATGAGTTTGGTTCAAATTATGTTGTAGAAAGTGGAGATTATAGTGAAGGCTTGCATCAAGGATGGGACAATCAAAGATGGTAGGAGCCACAAGGATTTGATCAACCCTCTTGGCAACAACCTCTACCAACATGCTATGAGCAAGAGCTATTCCAGGATGCATATCAATCCAATAGCTATGGTGGACCCCCTTGTAGTTACCAACAAGCCCCACCATATGCCTATGAACCCCCTCCTCAACATAGCTTTGAAACACCATACCCACAAGCCCCTTTCCACCATTCACCTCCATATGACCCTAACCCTTATCCACCACACCAACCACCATACGAACCATATGAACAATACATAGAACCACCTACATTCCAACACAATTACTCTCAAGAACCACCACATCAATATACACCATCTACATATCCTTATCAAGAATAACCACCTTCCCATTATAAGACCTTTCTCCCAACAAATGAACCCTCCTATCTACCCCAAGCTCCCATAGATGATACCTTTAGTGTTATTCACCAAGGGAAAAGAGAGTTTCAAACCGCACTTACCTCTACTCTCACCGGTCTCACCTCCACTCTCCAAGCTCTTATATCCCGTGTGGATCCATCCTCTACCCCCAATACTCAACCCTCAAGCTCTAGTGCACTTACATTTTACCCATATGCATCAATCCAAGAGTAACATGATCTCAATTATGCTATTGACATGGAACAAGAGAGAAGGGATCGTCTTAGGGACTTAATGGATCGGGTCCACGCATCCATACTTCAAGAGAAGCAAGAGGAGGCCCAAAAAGTGGAGGTAGGAGAGACACTTGAAGATGAAGGAGAAGTTGAAGAATTAGGGGGAATTGAAGAAAGTTGCAAGAGGTGGAAGTTATCAAGGAGGAGTTATATTTTGTACTAGAGCAATTGGAGAAACCCGAAATTATCGAAGAAGAGGAAGTGGTTGAAGACTTAGGAGATGCGGGACCTCCATGGGAATCTCAAGTCATAGAGCCTCCTTCCAAGACGTTTGAATTTGATGTTGAGGAGGGTGTACAACCTCCAAGGCATGTCATGGTTAAAGACTTAAAGGAGGTTGATCATGAGATAGATTCGATAATTGATGAGTTTTTATCGACAATCGAATCCTCTCCCATTGGACTTAAAGAAGAGGTTAATGTTGTAGAAGCTTGTCAAGAGGTAGAGATCATCAAAGAGGAGCCCAATAGAGTGAAGCATACATTGGCAAGGCCACCATTGGAGATACCTCTCCCCAAGCCATTACCATCCAACACAACATTCAAGTGGGTAAAATTCTTATCCTTAAACTCTACTTTCCCACTTGAATATGGTTTGCTTGAGACAGATGTCCAACTTAGAGCTATCTGTGGTTTTAAGAGTAAAAGGGAGATGGTTAGTGGTTGGCAACACAATCCTAGGTTCGTTATGGTTGGATGTTCAAGGTCTAAGTACAATGGTTGGTGTCGTTCTCAATTGATTGGGTCTAGGAAATTTTTGGGATGCCTCAATGAGAATTCGGATTGCTTGCCACCCGGTTGGAGTAATGATGATCCACTTAAAGAAGGGTGTAGAAACAAGATTTCGGATCCGGACATACAAGAGGATCAACTTTGGGAGCTCAAAGCTTGTGAAGAACTTCATTAAGGCTTGGCAAATTCACTTGGGAATGTTGAAGCTTATTGGAAGTCCAAGCGTTGGTGAAAGTTTCAAGATGAGTTCAAGCACAAGCCACCATGACAAGGAGCTCACCAAATGTCCAACTTAAGGACTTTAACTAAAAGTGCTAGTGGGAAACACCCCACCATGGTAAATTCTTCCTATTTTCTCTTTTATTTACATTGGTAATAAGTCAAATATTTATTTTTAGTTATGTTTATTTAGTTTAAATGGTGGTTTCACTGGTTGAATCATGTTTGGCATTAATTTGATATCTTGTTTGTTCAAAAAAAAAAAAAACCAACGCGTGCGCATGGTCGACGCGCACGCGTCGTATTGAATGTTGCTCTCTAGTCCAAAATTACAGAGAGTTGTTGGAATCACATTGGTGGGGTGCTAGACGCACATTGCAAACCACGCGTGCACGTCACTGACGCTTACGCGTCATTTTCATTTTTGGCCATCCACGTGTGGGCGTGACCGACGCGCACGCGTCGTACCTTAATGCTGCCCCAGTACTTATGAATAGAGAGTTGTGTGCCAAGTATGCTGAAACTATGTATTTCGCATAATTTTCATCCACGCATACGCGTGATTCATGCATACGCATCATCCTCATTTCTCTCACTTCACGCAGTCGCATCGCTGACGCGTACGCGTCGATGCCTATTTCTCTCTTCCACGCTAAAATGCGTGGATATAAATTTCACTATCCCTCACGCGGAGAACCCTTCTCATTTGCGTAACCCTATCCCTTTCACCCGTGACGTCTCTGATATACCACTATTTTATGGTTTATCTTGTGCTCAATTGAGTGGATTTTATCAACTCTTTACCCACTTATTCATACTATTTGCATGTTTTACATTTTCCTTCCTGGTTTTGTGCTATGATTGAAAACATGCTTCTTTGATCTTATATTTGCTTATTATTAATCCTCTCTTATTACCATTAGATGCCTTGATATGTGTGTTAAGTGTTTTCAGAAATTACAAGGCAGGAATGGCTCAGAAGATGGAAAGGAAGCATGCAAAAGTGGAAGGAATACAAGAAGTTGGAGAAACTGCTAAGCTGTGCAGCCTGACCACTTCGCACTCAAACGGCTATAACTTTAGCTACAAAGGTCCAAACGACGCGGTTTCAGTTGCGTTGGAAAGAGAACGTCCGGGGCTTCGATTTGATATATAATTTGCCATAGCTGCTTCAAAGTTAGGCAACGCGAACGTGTGAATGATGCGTCCACGTCGCATCTGCGAACCTCAACCCGCACGGCCACATGGACGACGCCTCCGCGTCACTTGCCCGCGACCTGAACGTAACAGAAATCGTAAGGGGCGATTTTTGGGCTGCTTTTGTCCCAGTTTTCAGCCCAGAACACACAGATTAGAGGCTATAAAGTGGGGGAATGCATCCATTCATAAGGGAGCTCGCCAATTTTTACTTTCCATGAATTAGATTTAGTTTGGAGAGAGGTTCTCTCCTCTCTCTTTAGGATTAGGATTTAGATTTAGGATTTTTATTCACTTTCAGGATTATCTCTTTTGATCAGGTTCAATATTCCTTTTATTTACTTTTGCAAGCTACTTTATGAATCCTTTCATGTTACAGATTACTCTTTTATTAATGTTAATTGAGGTATTTCATTTTAGTATTGATTTCTTTTATTTATGATATTGTTGCTTTTACTCTAAAGACATCTTTATTCCAAGTAGATTTATTTTTCTCCTTTTGGTCATGGTTAAGAAATCAGTAACTCAGGAGTTATCAAACTCAAACATGCTTGACAATTGTTATCTTTGTTAATTTGAGCTTCAATAATCTCAATCCTTTCTTAGGAAATAAATAGGATTTGAAGATCAATTAATTAATCCCTTGACCTCCCTTTATCTTAGTAAAGGTTAACAAAGCAGAATTAAGATTCAATTATCATCATCTTTGATAAGGATAGCTAGGATAGGACCTCTAATTTCTCATACCTTGCCAAAAGCTTATTTATAGTCATTTATTTAATTTACTTGCTATTTAAATTACTTGTTCTTCATTTACTTTACCTGTCATTTAAATCACTTGCTTCTCATCCTCTAAACCCCGATTTACAATCTTTATAGCCAATAATAAGAACATATTTCCCTGCAGTTCCTTGAGAAGACGACCCGAGGTTTGAATACTTCGGTTAAGAATTTTTAAAAGGGTTTGTTACTTGTGACAACCAAAACTTTTGTAAGAAAGGTTGATTGCTTGGTTTAGTAACTATACTTGCAACGAGAGTTTACTACAACCTCTAAACCATCAATCTTCAGTCTCCTTCTATTCCCCCTCTTCCCTCCATTGAAGCAGTCACTACTCACCACCATCACCCTCACATCACAGCTCTAATCCGGCGACCGCGAACCGTCGCCGACCACCCCTCTCTCACCTCTATCTTCTTTGCTTCCCTGCTCTACCTCAACCGCCGCGGCCGGCTACTACGCCGCTG
Source organism: Arachis hypogaea (assembly GCF_003086295.3). Lineage (NCBI taxonomy): Eukaryota > Viridiplantae > Streptophyta > Magnoliopsida > Fabales > Fabaceae > Arachis > Arachis hypogaea. Next base: position 53,739,205 of record NC_092047.1, read on the forward strand.
TGAAGTCGCCACCTTTGGGCCAGCATTGCTTCACCCCGCCTTCCTCTCCTGTCCAACCCCATTCCTGTTCCACTTTTTCACAGGTCCCAGTTCACTGTTCTTATTACTGTTTCTGATTCTCTTTTCATTAATTTGCATGATTAGTATTAGTTTTTAATTAGGTTGCTATTTGATTAGGTTAGCTTAGTTGATTTAGGTGGTTAGATGAGTTGAATTGGTTAGTGGATTTAGGTCTGTTTAATTTCTGCTGTGTGTTTTAATTTTCTTATAATTAATTTCTGCTGTGTTTGGAATGGATTGCATTTTTCCCTGAATGTTATCCTGGATGATGATAACTTTGATGAATTTCTGAGTTTAAGCTATCACCACTGCTACATCTCTGTTACAGTGGCTCTATTTCTGAATGTGATATGTGCTCAATGTGTGAGTTAAAACTGTTATTGCTGTTGAGTTCTTGTTTCAATGTAACCTTCATTGTTGGATTCAGTTCGGTGTAATTGTTTGAATTCCTATTGCTTACTTGTAATTAGTTGTTGGATTCAACAAATAGAATACTACCTGAATCCATTACTTTTGTTTATTGTGCTGTTTGGATGCTGTATTTTAGGCCATCATTTTGATTCATTGTTTAGCAAAGCATGCTACTTGTTGCTTAATTGGTTATGGCTTAATTTTGCATTGCTACTTGCTACTGTATGTTGGATTATTTGTTTATTTCATATGAATTCACATGTGGTTTTTGTGTGATTAGTTGTTAATACATTCATATGAAACTTGGTTTGATGGATTGAAATTGGCTGCTCTATTTGAATATGCACCTTAGTTCATATGCTATATTGGTTCCTGATTTTGACTAAATTGTTTTGAATTTATATGAGCTGAGTTTTACTGCTTGTTTATATCCGGGAATGTCCAATTTACTGCCGGAATACTGCCTAAATTTTCTAGAACATATCCTGTTTTTTTTTTACTTACAACTTATGAATTGAATTTGATACCTTTTGATTTGAGACTCATTTAGCTTATACCAAATTCAGTTCATGAGTTGATTGGCCAGGATTTTCGCATTTCTTTTGGCCCCTTTCATGAGTTAATTTTTGCTTGCATTCCAAGAATTTCTTTCTTCGGCTCACTTCGTGAATGCATCTCAATACCCCTCTGTTTCCTATTTTCTGCCTGTTGTTTATATACCTACTTTTCATACTTCTGCTTTGCTTAATATCCTGTATCCTGTAATCTCTGTTTTCAAGATGTCTGATAGAGGCAAAGGAAAAGCCAAGGCCACCTTCAGTAAAAGGAAAAAGTCACAGGCATCCACTGAGCCGGCAACCTTAGGCTTATCTGAGTGGAAGGTTAATGAGAAGGAGAAGGCTAACCAAGCTACGCCTTATACCAACTCATATAAGTTTACCAACCAATACTTTGAGCTTAGACTTTCACACTTTGATAAGCGAAACCTCATTGTGGAGAAGCCACTAGCTGTACCCTCCGATCTGAGGCAGTATACTAAGCATTGGATCGAGGAGAGGGGTTGGGTCTTTTTGGACAGAAAGCTAGTGCGAGTGAACGAGTCTTGGGTCTGAAGAGGAGATCCACCAGGCTGAGGAGGATATCCGCTGCATGAGTTTTGATTGGGATGTAGTGCATCGTACGGTTGCCCATCCTGATGCCCTTTGGGAGCAAGGATCCTCAAAAGAGACTCCAAGGGGCATTAAGTTTGATAATCTGAGAAAGGAGGCCAAGGTGTAGCAGCAGATCCTATGCACCTATGTCATGCCTAGTACTCATTTTACTGAGGTCCCGGCTGATATGGTAATTCTGATCTGGTGTGTCTTAGAGGGGAAGAAGCTGTACCTTCCACGACTCATCAGGAAATACATGTACCGGGCCAATATCAGAGGCAACCTACCATTCCCTTATTTGGTCACACAGCTAGCTCACTGGACTGAGGTAGCCTGGGAGCAGGGCAATGAGGCACCAGCAGTTCATGGTAAGGAGAAGGTTATCCCTTAGGATGACTGGGTTGGTGACCGATCGGCAGCCCGGGGTTGAGACTGAGCCACATCCTAAGCAGCACCCTCGGCAGGACCTTCAGCATCTTCTATACCAGCAGCACCTTCATCTGCATCACAGTCAGTGTACCGTCTTGTGCAGCGCCTCTCTGAGCTGATGCATCGGATGGAGCGGCACTTGTTGCGACGTTATGAGCAGTCTGAGCATCGCAACAAGTGACGTTATGCACACTTGAAGTTGATTGTGACTTTTGGCCGCACGGATATTCCCTCTGAGCCCGACACTCCATCCGACCAGTATGAGGAGGAGGAGGATGCCCAGCAGGAGGAGGACCAGCAGGAGGTTGCACAGCATGCAGAGACTCATCCTGAGCATTTGACAGAGGCACCGACACCTGCAGTTGACAGTGGACCAGTAGGCGATGATCCTTCTCACCCAGCTTGATTGAGAGCATCGAGGACGATGCTGTGATTTAAGTGTGGGGAGGTCGCCTTCATCGGCAGAGTTATATTTTGCTGAACCATTTAGACACTTTTGCTTTTATTTTTGTTTTACTTTTCAGTATTTGCATTTCTACTTTGATGCACTTTTGGATTCTTTTATATATTAGTTGTCTTGAGTACCTTTTAGTTTCTGCACTTTGCACTTTTGCTTGTATATACCTTAGATTTCTAGTTTGATCCACACTTTTTGGTTTGATAATATATATATATAGTATTTTAGTTTATTAGTTGTCATTGGAAAAAATATGCATAATTGAGCTTAGTTTATCCCGTTGCATATGAGAAATTGATTTGGTTGAAACAGGATTAAACTAAGATTTTTTTTTTTTACTTTTCACAATCACATCATATCATTTAGGATATATATAAGAAATGTTGGTCAAATTGATGAAATTTTCAAGGAATGTATCTTTTTCTTAAAAAGGGCATTAAGATTCACATTGATTTGAGTTGAAACTTTTTGAAACTTGCATGATGTATATATATAGTTTGGAATATGGTTTTTGAGCTAAGAACACACAACCTGTGAGTTTTTTAGCCTAATTATATGGTTACATTAATTAACCATGATTTTCATTCTTATGTGTTTTCTTCTCTATGATTGCAATCTTTGGTTTGTTCCATTCTATATGTCCATTACTTAGTGTATATTCATTCATTTATGTGATTGAGGCCATCATTTGATTATAGCTCACTTATCCCATATAGCCTACCATTTCATTTACCTTTGTTTGACACTTTGAGCCTTTCTAGCCCCCTTTTGTTCTTTATATTACCACATCACTAGCTTTAAGCGGAAAAATAATCAATTATCCTATTTGAATCTTTGGTTAGCTTAAGATAGTGTGTGTCAACTAAGTGTGGGGAGAACTTTGGTTGATGAGAATGTGTTTTGTTTTTATTAATAAATATTGAGAATTTGGGTATTTACTCGTGTAAAATTATAGAAACCATATGCATTGATATATTGTGCTTTCATTTATATAAAAAATGAAAAAAAAAGAGAAAAAAAAGAAAAGAAAAAAAAGAGAAGGAATAAATGAATAGGGGACAAAATTACCCCAAAGTTAAGTTCAATAAAAAAATCAATGCATATGTGGGGGAATTAGAATTGATACATGAGTGTGTGAAAATATGCAAAAGTGAGATTTTGGGTGGCTAGGCTTGATTTTAGAATTGTATAGAGAGTGCGCATGTGTTAGGTGACAACTCAGGTTTGCCAAAGATTCAATTGATAGTTCACTTGGCCATACATATATCCTCACCCTTGCCTTAGCCCCATTACAACATTGAAAAGCCCTCATGATAATTGCATTTGTACACTAAATATTTGTTGATTGGTTAGATGAAAAACAAAATTTTAGAAATCATGATTAGAGGAGATATGAGTGGCTTAACCCTAAACACTTGAGCGATTAGAGTGCATATACACATCCACACGGCCATGCATAAACCTTTTTCTCTTATGTATTTTCCAACGGTGAAGTTTCTACACCTCATAGATTAAGGTGTGGAGCTTTGCTGTTCTTCATGAATTAATGCAAGTACTATTGTTTCTCTTTCAATTCACGCCTACTTCTTCTCCAAGATATACTCTCATACTTAATTCAGTTAAGTCAGAATGAAGGGGTGACCCGTGACAATCACCCACTATCTTCGTTACTCACTTAGCCAAGATCCACGTGCCTAACAACCACAAGCAGTCTACATGATATTCAACGTAGTCATTGGACGACAGCCGGAGTATATTCTCTTGGGTCTCTAATCCACGGACCGAGTCTGTGAGATTAGGATCTTCATGGTATAGGCTAGAACCAATTGGCAGCATTCCTGAGATCCGAAAAGTCTAAACCTTGTATGTGGTATTCCGAGTAGGATCTGGGAAGGGATGACTGTGACAAGCTTCAAACTCGCAAATGTTGGGCGCAGTGACAGTGTGCAGAAGGATAGAGAGATCCTATTCCGACGCTAGTGAGAATCGACAGATGATTAGCCGTGCGGTATCTGTACCCGGTATTTTTCATCCGAGACGAGAAATCCGACAGTTGATTAGCCGTGCAGAAGCCGTACCTGGTATTTTTCATCCGAGAGGATCCTACAGCTTGCCAGGGAAGGGAGCACGCTTATCTGAAACGCAGAAGACAATAGGAAAGCAGAGGTTCAGAAGCAACAAAGCATCTCCAAACGCTTATCTGAAATTCCCACCAATGAATTACATAAGTATCTTTATTTTATTTTATGTTTTATTTATCTTTTAATTATTAAAACCTCAAAACCATTTGAATCTGCCTGACTAAGATTTACAAGAGGACCATAGCTTGCTTCAAGCCGACAATCTCCGTAGGATCGACCTTTACTCACGTAAGGTATTACTTGGATGACCCGGTGCACTTGCTGGTTAGTTGTATCGGAGTTGTGAAAAGTGTGATCACAATTCTGTGCACCAAGTTTTTGGCCCCGGTGCTGGGGATTGTTCGAGTTTGAACAACTGACAGTTTATCTTGTTGCTTAGATTGGGTAATTTTCTTTTATGTTTAAGTTTTTTATTTTTATTTTCGAAAAAAAAATATTTTGTTCTTAAGAATTTTTAAGAATGAATTCTAGAGCTTCATGAGATATGTTGAAGCCTAGCTGGCTGTTAAGCCATGTCTAATCTTTTGACAGAGGTTTCCACTTTCCATTGTAGAAAAGACATGTCTGTATTTGTTATGCTAAAGCTTGGCTGGCTATTTAGCCATGTCTAATTCTTTTGGGCCGGAGCTTTAGACTAACATTGCATGAATCCTGGAATTATTTTTAAAAATTTTGAATTTCTTTATTTTCTTTTTCCAAAATAATTTCAAAAAATATACAAAAAAATTTAATAAAATCATAAAACCAAAAAAATTTTGTGTTTCTTGTTTGAGTCTAGTATCAAATTTTAAGTTTGGTGTCAACTGCATGTTTTTAATTTTTCTTTAATTTTCGAAAATTCATCATGTGTTCTTTCTTGATCTTCAAGTTGTTCTTGATGATTTTCCTTGTTTGATTTTTAATTTTTCTTGTTTTGTGCTTTTTGTTGTTTTTCATATGCATTTTCGAATTCATAGTGTCTTGCATGTGTTTCTTTTCTTTATGTTCTTGATGTTCATCATGATCTTCAAAGTGTTCTTGGTGTTCATCTTGACATTCAAAGTGTTCTTGCATGCATTATTTGTTTTGATCTTAAATTCTTATGTCTTGTGTCATTTTGTTGTTTTTCTCTTTCATCATTAATTCAAAAAAATAAAAAATAATATATTTCCCTTATTTTACTCATAAATTTCGAAATTTTGGGTTGACATAGTAAAAAAAAATTTAAAATTTAGTTGTTTCTTGTTAGTCAAGTCAAAATTTCAATTTAAAAATTTTATCTTTTCAAATCTTTTTCGAAAATTAAATCTTTTTCATTTTTCTTCTTAATATTTTCGAATTTCTTAAATAAATTTTCAAAATCTTTTTCTTAATTTTGTTTCATATTTTCGAAAACATTGCTAACATTTAATGTTTTGATTCAAAAATTTCAAGTTTGTTACTTTTCTATTAAGAAAGGTTCAATTTCTAAATTCTAGAATCATATCTTTTAGTTTCTTGTTAGTCAAGTCATCAACTTTAATTTTCAAAATTAAATCTTTTTAAATTTCTTTTTCAAATCTTTTTCAAAATAAATTTCAATCATATCTTTTTCAAAACTCAATTTCAAAATCTTTTTCTAACTTCTTATCTTTTCAAAATTTATTTTCAAATCTTTTTCAATTAACCACTTGACTTGTTTGTTTTAATTTTAAAAAGTTTACTATTTCTTACCTTTTTCAAAACCACCTAATTACTTTTCCACTTCTAATTTTCGAAAATAACTAACCACTTTTTTAAAATTCTTTTTAATTAACTAATTGTTTTAAATTCTAATTTTATTTTATTTCTTTTCTTAAAATTCGAATTCTAACTTATAATTAAAATAAAAATAAAAATATTTTTCTTCTCCCTCTGTTTAAAATTCGAATACTCTCTCTCATCTCTTTCTATTTATTTAATTATTTACTAACACTTCTCTTCATCTAATAATTCGAACCTTCCCTCTCTCTATGTTTGAATTCTTCTTATTCTCTCTCTTCTTTTACTCTTATACTCACATAATGGAATCTCTATACTATGACATAGAGGATTTTTCTTCATTTTTGTTCTCTTCTTTTTCATATGAGCAGGAACAAGGACAAGGACATTCTTGTTGAAGCTGATCTTGAACCTGAAAGGACTCTGAGGAGGAAGCTAAGAGAAGCTAAAGCACAACACTCCAGAGAGGACCTTACAGAAATTTTTGAAAAAGAAGTAGACATGGCAGCCAAACCCAATAACAATGGTGGAGATGCAAAGAAGATGCTTGGTGACTTTACTACATCAACTTCTGACTTCTATGGAAGAAGCATCTCAATTCCTGCAATTGGAGCAAACAACTTTGAGCTTAAGCCTCAATTAGTTTCTCTAATGCAGTAGAATTGCAAGTTTCATGGACTTCCAATGGAAGATCCTCATCAGTTCTTAGCTGAATTCTTGCAAATCTGTGACAATGTTAAGACAAATGGGGTTAATCCTGAGGTCTATAGACTTATGCTTTTCCCTTTGCTGTAAGAGACAGAGCTAGGATATGGTTGGACTCACAACCTAAAGAAAGCCTGAACTCTTAGGAAAAGTTGGTCAATGCTTTCTTGGCCAAATTCTTTCCACCTCAAAAGATGAGCAAGCTCAGAGTGGAAGTCCAAACCTTCAGACAGAAGGAAGGTGAATCCCTCTATGAAGCTTGGGAAAGATACAAGCAATTGATCAGAAGGTATCCTTCTGACATGCTTTTAGAATGGAGCATCTTATGTATATTCTATGATGGTTTGTCTGAATTGTCCAAGATGTCATTGGATCACTCTACTGGTAGATCTCTTCATTTGAAGAAAACACCTACAGAAGCCCAGGAACTCATTGAGATGGTTGCAAATAACCAATTCATGTATACTTCTAAAAGAAATCCTGTGAATAATGGGATGACTCAGTGACGAACGGGATTTTCTGCCAGTAAAAAATTTTATAAAAATAATCGCGTTGCAAGTATAGCTTCTAAACTGGCAAGAAATCCTTTCGTGCAAAAGTTTTGGTTGTCACAAGTAACAAAACCCAATAAAATTTATAACCGAAGTATTTAAACCTCGGGTCGTCTCTCAAGAAATTGTAGGATAGTATGATTTATTATTGGTTATGGAAAAATGTATATTTTTGGGTTTTTGAAATAGAGAACAGGAAAATAAAACTGGCAATAAAGTAAATTAATTATCATGAAAACCATTACAAGGTATAAAAACTGGAAATCCCATCCTAGTTATCCTTATCAGGTGTGATGAGAATTGTTTATTGCTCCCACTTAGTCAACCCTTACTAAATAAAGGAAAGTCAAGTGGACTAATTAATTTGATTTCTCAAGTCCTAGTCAACTATTGTGAAAAGACAAGCTTTAGAGGGATCCAAATCAATCAGCAAATTCTAATTTTCAATCAACAGCTGGGTTTGATAACTCAAGTGTCACCAATTACTCAACCAAAGCAAAGGGGGAAATCTATTCGAATAAAAATTCCTTTTCATCAATTAATGCTAAGAATATAAAAAGCTAAATTAAAAGCATAAATCTGAAATATCTCAAATTGCATTAAATATAAATTCAAATCTAACATGAAGAGTTCATAAGCCAATTTGGCAACATAAGTAATTAGCAAGTGAAATAGAGCAGCTAAAGTAATAAAGTAAATAAAAGTAGAAGTGAAAACTAAATTAAAGGAACATTGAACTTGGAATTGATAAAACGAAGAAATCCTAATCCTAAAACCTAAGAGAGAGGAGAGAGCCTCTCTCCCTAGAAAAACTACATCTCAAATCTTAAAATTGTTTGTTATGAATCAATGTTGAATGAATGTTGAATGAATGATTTGATTCCCTCATTCTCCAGCCTCTATTCTGTGTTTCTGGGCTTGGATTTGGGCCAAAAAAGGGCCCAGAAATCGCTGGGGGCGACTTCTGCAATTTTCTGCATGTGGCGTCTGTCACGCGTGCGTGAGGGTCACGCGTGCGCGTCATTTGGAGATTTTCCTTGCCATACGTACGCGTCAGTCATGCGTACGCTTCGCTTGTGTTTTATGCTAGGCATGCGTCTACGTCATCCATGCGTGCGCGTCGCTGCCATTTCTTCAAAACTCCATTTTGTGCGTTCCTTCCATTTTTGCGTGTTTCCTTTCTGTCCTCTAAGCCATTCCTCCCCTATGAAGCCTGAAATTACTTAACACATAGATCACGGCATCGAATAGTAATAAATGATAATTAAAATTAATATTTTTAAGGCATAGGAAACATGTTTTCACTTATATCACAGAATAAGGAAGGAATTGTAAAACCATGCAAATTATATGAATAAGTGGGTAAAGAATGGATAAAAATACTCAATTGAGCACAAGATGGATCATAAAATAGTGGTTTATCAACCTCCCCACACTTAAACATTAGCATGTCCTCATGCTCTATTCAAGAGAAACTAAAAAAGAGTGAAGGTAGAATGGTGGAATCTTATGCAATGCAATCTATTCTAAATGCAAGCTACCTAAATGAATCATGCAATTCTAATTATGATTCACTTATATACACATAGAGCTTAAATGTGGTCAAATTAGGTCAAATTTTTCAAGGAATCATATATGCACAACAAAGGGCGAAGCCATGTTAAAATATGTTCACAATTAAGTTGAGTTAACCAAAAGATTTGACAAACTTGCAAGACAAGCAATGATCAAACATGGATATATGTAATTGAGCTATTGAACCCTCACTGGATTTGTGTATACACTCTAGTCACTCAGTGTTTGGGGTTAATCACTCTATTCTTCTCTAGTCATGCTTTCTAAAACTTTATTCTTCATCTAACCAATCAACAAATATTTAATGTACACATGCAAACATCATGAGGTCTTTTCAAGGTTGTAATGGGGCTAAGGTAAAGGTGAGGGCATATATATAAAGCTAAGTGAGCTATAAATTGAATCCTTGATTAGTCTAAAATCTCACCTAACATATACATACTCTATACAATTTTAAAATTATGCCTAGCTACCCAATTTTCCCACTTTTGTATCACACACTCATGTACCAAATTATTTTTTATTTTTATTATATGTGCATTGATTTTTCTACTAAACTTAATACTGGGGTAATTTTTCCCCTTATTTATTTATTTATTTACTTGATTACTTGAATTTTTTTATTTTTTTTTAAATCTAAAACATAAATACAACATATGAATGCACATGGTATCTTAATTATTTTGGTTTCACATGAGTATGCACCCAAATTCTAAATAATTTATCAATTGAATGCCTTTCTTATCATCGCATGTTGCCACAGTTTCCCCACACTTAGTGGATGCACAATCTCTATCTTAAGCTAACCAAGGATCCAAATTAGGATATTTAATTTGTTTTTCTGCTTAAGGCTAGTGATGTGGTTATAGAACAGAATAAATGGAGATTAAAAGGCTCAAGGTAGCTAACAAGGGTGACTTAAAAAGATAGGCTTATTTGGGATAAGTGAGAAAATACAAGTAATGGCCTCAATCATATGCAAGCATGTAAATACACTAAATAGTGGACATATAGAATGAAACAAAGTAAAGTCTGCAATTATAGTAAAGAAGGGAGAAACACACAGGAATGAAAACTATGGTTAAATAATGTAACAATGCAATTAAGCTCAAAAACTCACAGGTTGTGTGTTCTTTGGCTCAAAAATCATATATCAGTTATGTATATCATGCAAGTAGGAATTAAGAGTTTCCATTCAACTGAATGTGAATCTTTGAATGGCTGACGTTGGAATTTTTGCCAGTAAAGAATTTCACAAAAACAGTCGCGTTGTAGATATAGTCTCTAAACAGACAGAAATCCCTTCGTACAAACGTTTGGTTGTCACAAGTAACAAACCCCTTTAAAATTGATAACCGAGTATTTAAACCTCGGGTCGTCTTCTCAAGGAATTGTAGGGAGGTATGTTCTTATTATTGGTTATGAGTCTTGTAAATATTAGGGGTTTTAGAAAGTAATGGTAGGGTTTTTAGAAATTAAGGGAGCAGTATGTTGAATGATAAGAAGAAGAAAATAAATAAATAACTATAAAATAAACTCTTGGCAAGGTATTAGAAATTGGAAGTCCAGACCAAGTTATCCTTATCAATGATAATGAAAATTGAATCTTAATTTCACTTAGTTAACCCTTACTTAAAGCAGAGGAAGATCAAGTGATTAATTAGTTGATCTTCAAATCCTAGTTAATTCCTAAGAAAAGATTGGGATTATTGAAGTTCAACTTAATTGGCAAGATAACAATTAACAATTATGCCGTTAAGTTGGATAACTCCTGAGTTATTGATTTCTTAACCAAAACCAAAAGGATAAAGTAAATCTACTGGAATAAAAATGCCTTCAGATGTAAAGCAACAATAACAGCAATCATAAATTGAAATACCTCAAATAACATTAACAAAAGAACTTAAATCTGACATAGACATGCATGGAAAAATAAATAAAAGAACATTGAACCTGGATTGAGAGTCACTCCTAAAACTAAAGAAGTCCTAAATCCTAATCCTAAGAGAGAGGAGAGAACCTCTCTCTCTAAAAACTACATCTACTCCTAAAATTGTGAATATGAGAGCCTCTTTATGAATGGATGCAATCCCCCACTTTATAGCCTCTAATCTGTGTTTACTGGGCCACAAACTGGGTCAAAAATAGTCCAGAATTCGCTGGTTTCGAATTTTGCCACGCTGGATTTTCGTCACTGCGACGCGGCCGCATGGATTACGCGGTCGCGTCACCTAGTGTCAGGGGAACTATAGCCTATTATATATCAAATCGAAGCCCCGAACGTTAGCTTTCCAACGCAACTAGAACCGCTTCGTTTGGACCTCTGTAGCTAAAGTTATAGCTATTTGAGTGTGAAGAGGTCAGGCTGGACAACTTAGCAATTTCTCCAACTTCTTGTATTCCTTCCACTTTTGCATGCTTTCTTCCCATCCTCCAAGCCATTCCTGGCTTATAATATCTGAAAACACTTAACACACATATCAAGGCATCTAATGGTAATAAGAGAGGATTAATAATAAGCAAATATAAGATCAAAGAAGCATGTTTTCAATCAAAGCACATAATTAGGAAGGCAAATGTAAAACCATGCAAATAGTATGAATAAGTGGGTAAAGAGTTGATAAAATCCACTCAATTAAGCACAAGATAAACCATAAAATAGTGGTTTATCAACCTCCCCACACTTAAACATTAGCATGTCCTCATGCTAAGCTCAAGAGAAGCTATAAAGATAAAGAGGAATGGTATGAAATGCAACCTATCTATATGAATGCAACTACATACAAAATGTTTCTACCTACTTGGTCTAAAAGTAAATAAATTCTCCAAGAATAAATATGAACTGGATTTCACTAATTCAAACCATAAAATGAAAAGCAAGTAAACTTGTAAGAAGACAGCTCATGAAAGCAGGGAACATAGAATCAAGCATTGAACCCTCACTGGTAGTGTGTATCACTCTAATCTCTCAAGTGTATAAGGTTATTCACTCTACTCTTCTCTAGTCATGCTTTCTAAACCTTGTTCTTCATCTAACCAATCAACAATATTTAATATACCATTGCAAACGTCATGAGGTCTTTTTCAAGGTTGTAATGGGGCTAAGATAAGGGTAAAGGTATATATATGGCAAAGTGAGCTTTATAAATTGAATCTTTAATTAACCTAAGCTCTCACCTAATATACATATACTCTATATACTATTAAATTCATGCCTAGCTACCCATAATTCCCACTTTTGTATAATTCCCATACTCATGTACCAAATTTTCTTTAATTTTTATCACATGTGCATTGATCTTTTATTAAACTTAATATTTGGGGTAATTTTGTCCCCTTATTTATTTATTTATATTATATATATATTTTTTTTCTTTTTTTTTCTTTTTTCGTAGAGAAATAAACATAACTTATCAATGCACATGGATTTTTCTATTATTTTTCTATTTTGGTTTTTCATGAGTAGGTTCCCAAATTCCTAATATTCAAATAAATTAGAAACATGTTACATTCCCTTATCAACCCATGTTCCCAAAATTTCCCCACACTTATTTGCTACACAATCTCTATCTTAAGCTAACCAAAGATTCAATTAGGATAATTAATTTGTTTTCCGCTTAAGGCTAGTGATGTGGTTATAGAACAGAAGGGGATTAAAAGCTCAAGGGGCTAACAAAGGTGATGTAAAAGGTAGGCTTATTTGGGGTAAGTGAGTTGATAATCAAATATAGCCTCAATCATACGCAAGCATGTAAATATACTAAACAAAAGACATATAGACTGGAACAAAATACAGATTACAATCATAGAGAAGGAAACACACAGAAATAAAATATTTATGGTTAAATAATATAACCATGTAAATAAGCTCAAAGTCTCACAGGTTGTGTGTTCTTTGGCTCAAAAACCATGTTCCAAATACAACTTCAAACAAATTTAACACATAAAAATTTTTAAAAGATTTTATTTAAATTAGTGAAAAAAAATTTTTTTTTTCAAAAATAGGATCTTAAAAAGAGATTTATTATTTTAACCAAGTAGTAACTAAATGCACAAAATCAAATAAATATGCAATCAAATATGCAGATGCAACAATGAATAAATAAAGAAAATAAGATTATTGGTGTTGAAAAGAAAGTACTGACCCACGGAGATCGGTATCGACCTTCCCACACTTAAAGATTGCACCGTCCTCGGTGCATGCTGAGATTTGCAGGTGGATGGGTTGTTTCAACTGTTGCTTTTCTCTAAGGATTGTGCAGATGGACTTGTCTGTCTCCCCATGTAAAATGTCTTCCGCTTCCCTTCCGGGTGGCTATCCTGAAAGAAAAAGGGAAGAAGAGTAACCCAGAAATAGAGATAAGAAAATAAAAGAAGTATGGGTTAATGCCAAATGATAAGGGTCTCATTCACATGGAAGCTTCAACATGTAAGGGTGAAAACAATAGAAGCCATGGCATGCCAGTGGTGCAAAATTTGCAACAATGGGGAAGAGAGTGGGTAATGAAAGACAATATGAGTTCATGTCAATGCAAAAGGAATATCAGTATTATAAAAATTAGCATTGATTTAAATAAGATTACCCAATCAGAATTAAACAAGTCACTAAGCACCAAGAAAATACCAGAAAAGATGTAACAGTTGAGTAAGAATATTTGAACACCAATAATAACTTTAGAAAAATAAAATATGCAATGAATGAAAGTATGCAAATAAATTAAATAAAATAAAATGAAAGTGAAAAAGAATGAGAAGTAGAAAAAGAAAGTGAAAAAGGAGAGAGAAGGAAGAAATTAGGATTAGAAAAGAAAAGATAAGAAAATTGGCACTAATCTGGATAGGTTGTGCGATGCTGGCGACGCGGTCGCGTGGGTGACGCAGTCGCGTGGTGCGCAAATAAGGTTAGGCGACGCGGTCGCGTGGGGCACGCGATCGCGTGACTTGATTTGTGCTAGTGGCGCGAGTGTAGCCTCGTGGTCGCACAACTCTTTGTTCAAAACTCAGTATTGCCAAAATTCTGGGTGACGCGATCACGTGGGGCATGCGATCGCTTGAGTGACCATCATGGGGATATGACGCGGACGCGTGGGGCACGCGTTCGCGTGGTGAGGCTTGGGCTACCAGCACGAGTCCAGCCCAACTCCAGCTCAACTTTCGGCCAAACACCCTTTTTACGCCAATTTCAGGTTACGCGGCCGCGTGGGTCACGCGGTCGCGTGGGAGGCCATTATTCCCATATGACGCGGTCGCGTGGGGAGATTTATGCCATTGGCACGCCTCCAGTGCTGCTCCTGCGTAATTCTCTGTTCATATTAATATTGTCTCCCATCTCCTTGCGACGCGGACGCGTCACTAATGAGGTCGCGTCGCGTGCTCGCTTTCTTTTTTTTTTTGTAATCTGAAAAATGCAGAATGTAGTGTTAATATGAATGTGATGCAAAACTCCAGGTTCAATATAACAAAATAAAATAAAATTCAAAAACAAAAAAAACTAAATAAAAATGAAAAAGGACGATCATACCATGGTGGGTTGTCTCCCACCTAGCACTTTTAGTTAAAGTCCTTAAGTTGGACAATTGATGAGCTTCCTGTTATGGTGGCTTATGCTTGAACTCATCCAGGAATCTCCACCAGTGTTTGTGATTCCAGTAACCTCCGGGGTCCCAAACTAGCCATGTAAAACCCTTGAGCAGCTTCAAAAAGATTCTTAGGCTCCCGGGGTGTTGGATGTCAGAACAGATTCCAGGATCCCAAATCTTGCTTTTACACCCATCTTTGTCGGGATCTGTATTTTTCCAGCCGGGTGATAAGTAATTTGAATTCTCACTGCAGCTACCAAACAGCTTCCTAGACCCATTCAGTTGAGCTTTACACCAACCTTTGCATTTAAACTTTGAGCACACAACCATGTTGAACCTTGCTTGATAATTCCTATTACTGGCCATCTTCCTCTTACTCTTAATGCCACAAAGAGCTCTAAGTTGACCATCCGTCTCCAGTAGCCCATATTCAAGTGGGATTAGAAAGCTATGGGATATGAATTTTACCCACTTGAATGTTGTGAAGGATGATGGCAACTTAGGGGGAGGGGTCTCTAATGAACTTGCAAGCTCCACTTCCTTGTGCTCTTCTTTGACATCTTCCACCTCTTTGCAAGCTTCTTCAGTTTCAACCTCTTCCAAGTCTTCAACCAGGGTATGCCTTGGAGGTTGTACACCCTCCTCAACATCAATTGCAACTGTCTTGGAAAGAGGCTCTATGTCTTGACTTTCCCATGGAGATTTAGCATCTCGCAAGTCTTCAACCACTTTTTCCTCTTTAATAATTACTGCTTTGTCCAGTAGTTTTAATATAAAATCGTATTCATCCTTGATGATTTTCTTTCCATGACGACTCTTTTCAACTATTCTTTCATCATCAAGGGTCTTTACTACCTTCACCTTTAGGGCCTCCTCTAGCTCCTTATGAAGTATGGATTCGCGAAGATGATCCCTTCTCTCTTGTTCCATGTCAATAGCATTATTGGGATCATGTTGCTCTTGGATTGATGGATGTTGGTGCTCTTCCATGGATGGTGGTGATGGGATGGAGAGATTATTCTGTGGCTGAAAAGGAAGTGCACTAGAGCTTGAGGGTTGGTTGTTGAAGGTATTCGGTGGTCTGATTTGGGCGAAGAGAGCTTGTATAGTAGAGTTTAGATCGGCAAGTGCTTTCTCCATGGAGGTTTGGGGTGGATCTATGTATGGTTCATTTGGTTCATAAGGTGGTTGGTATGGTAGATGTGGGTTACGGTCATATGGAGGTGAATGGTGGAAAGGGGCTTGTGAGTATGGTGGTCCAAAGTCATGTTGAGGAAAGGGTTCATAGGCATATGGTGGTGGTTGTTGATAGTTTACTGGAGGTGGTTGTTGCCATGAGGGTTGATCAAATCCTTGTGGCTCCTCCCATCTTTGATTGTTCCAACCTTGATGCCTGTTCTCACTGTAATTTCTTCTTCCTGCAACATAATTGTAACCAGACTCATAGCCAAAGGGGTGAGAGTTAATAATAGCAATTAAAAATGAAAATAAAAATTAATTTAAATTAAAAGGTTATTTAAATTTTGAATTCGAAAATTAAATTTTGAAATTTTAAATTTGAAATTTTGAAAATTTTTAAATTTAAATTTTAAATTTTTAAATTTAAATTTTGAAAATTTTTAAATTTGAATTTTGAAATTTGATTTTTGAAATAAGATAAGATAACATAAAAATTTTAAAAATAAAAATCTGAAATTTTTTTTTCGAAAAAATTAATTAAAAATATTTTTGAATTTAATGAGGAAAGAGAAAAACAATAAAATGATACAAAATTTCAAATTTTTAGATCAAAACGAAGAAAACAACTAAGAACAACTTGAAGATCAAGATGAACACTAAGAACAAATTTTTGAAATTTTTTTTTAATAACTAAATAAAAATCAATAACCTCTTAATTTATGAAAAAGCAAAAATAAAAACAAAAATAAAAATAAATAAACAAGCAAAAATAAAAAAAAATATTTACAATAACCAATAATAAGGCACACGTTTGCAATTCTCCGGCAACGGCGTCATTTTGACGTTGGGATTTTGGCCAGTAAAGAATTTCATAAAAACAGTCGCGTTGTAGATATAGTCTCTAAACCGACAGAAATCCCTTCGTACAAACGTTTGGTTGTCACAAGTAACAAACCCCTTTAAAATTGATAACTGAGTATTTAAACCTCGGGTCGTCTTCTCAAGGAATTGCAGGGAGGTATGTTCTTATTATTGGTTATGAGTCTTGTAAATATTGGGGGTTTTAGAAAGTAATGGTAAGGTTTTTAGAAATTAAGGGAGCAGTATGTTGAATGATAAGAAGAAGAAAATAAATAAATAACTATAAAATAAACTCTTGGCAAGGTATTAGAAATTGGAAGTCCAGACCAAGTTATCCTTATCAATGATAATGAAAATTGAATCTTAATTTCACTTAGTTAACCCTTACTTAAAGCAGAGGAAGGTCAAGTGATTAATTAGTTGATCTTCAAATCCTAGTTAATTCCTAAGAAAAGATTGGGATTATTGAAGTTCAACTCAATTGGCAAGATAACAATTAACAATTATGCTGTTAAGTTGGATAACTCATGAGTTACTGATTTCTTAACCAAAACCAAAAGGATAAAGTAAATCTATTGGAATAAAAATGCCTTCAGATGTAAAGCAACAATAACAGCAATCATAAATTGAAATACCTCAAATAACATTAACAAAAGAACTTAAATCTAACATAGACATGCATGGAAAAATAAATAAAAGAATATTGAACCTGGATTGAGAGTCACTCCTAAAACTAAGAGAAGTCCTAAATCCTAATCCTAAGAGAGAGGAGAGAACCTCTCTCTCTAAAAACTACATCTACTCCTAAAATTGTGAATATGAGAGCCTCTTTATGAATGGATGCAATCCCCCACTTTATAGCCTCTAATCTGTGTTTTCTGGGCCGCAAACTGGGTCAAAAATAGTCCAGAATTCGCTGGTTTCGAATTTTGCCACGCTGGATTTTCGTCACTGCGACGCGGCCGCATGAATCACGCAGTCGCGTCGCCTAGAATCAGGGGAACTATAGCAAATTATATATCAAATCGAAGCCCCGGACGTTAGCTTTCCAACGCAACTGGAACCGCGTCGTTTGGACCTCTGTAGCTAAAGTTATAGCCGTTTGAGTGCGAAGAGGTCAGGCTGGACAGCTTAGCAATTTCTCCAACTTCTTGTATTCCTTCCACTTTTGCATGCTTTCTTCCCATCCTCCAAGCCATTCCTCCCTTATAATATCAGAAAACACTTAACACACATATCAAGGCATCTAATGGTAATAAGAGAGGATTAATAATAAGCAAATATAAGATCAAAGAAGCTTGTTTTCAATCAAAGCACATAATTAGGAAGGCAAATGTAAAACCATGCAAATAGTATGAATAAGTGGGTAAAGAATTGATAAAATCCACTCAATTAAGTACAAGATAAACCATAAAATAGTGGTTTATCAATGGCTCACATAAAAATAAGTTTATTCTTTGAAAAATGTTGTCAATTTACCAACATTTATCGCTATATATATATATTGAAGGAATAGTAATACGAAAAGCCCGATGAATAAAACAAAACTCAGAGACGTGGAAAATAGAGCGCGAATTGTCACACACAATAACTATAGCCTAGAGATACAAGATCATGACATAATACAATAGTAATCTATATATATATATATATATATATATATATATATATATATATATATATAAGTATGATAGTCACATGAACACTAGCCGAAGCCCCCGGAGTTTAAGCCAACTAGTTAATACAGACAATACAGAGTATTTGATTTAAAACAACATATACATCTTATCTCTCATGTTTAGCTTCTAAGGCAAAAATGTTACACTTATACAAAGGATGAGAGAATAACTATAACAAGAGTAAAACAGATACAAAATAAGGTGAAGCTATCCTTCACTCTGAAAAACAAGAACAATATATGGTATGAGAACCGGAGGTTTTCAGTATGGTAACAGTACCCAATATGTAAGATATAAGGTTCTGGAATGCCAAAGGCATTTGTATAACTTCACATCGATACAGATATTCAAGCTTAAAGAAATAAACTTAAACCATAAATAGGGTATCCTAACTTAAGGGATTTCTAACTAACATAACACCGTTGTCCCACTGCCTCCGCTAGCCTAAACTCCATGCGATCCCATCGCCACCGCCTACCGAGCCTCCTCAATGATAATAGAAAGCACAAGTATAAGCAAGCAAGTAATACACAGGTAATATTCATTTACAGCAAGTAATTGAAGAAGCAAGTAAGCATGTTATACAAATAGGCATGAGATGCATGTAAGCGAATCAGACAAACACATAGAAAATGCACATGATGAATGCCCGTCCTAATGGCTCATGATATCATATTTTCGAATCAACTTCCAACACAACACATCCCATGGGAATGTCGCCTTTCGATCACGAATATAAATGGTACCCATAATGCCCAGCTCACTCTCCCAGGGATATAGTATCTAGCTCACTTTTGTGACCCGAAAGAACGCGAGTGGAATACTTAGCCACAGACCTCCCATTACCCAGGGATATAGTGCCTGGCTCACTTTCCTTGCAATATAGTGCTTGGCTCACTCTTATCAATCACAGATCACCTTTCAATCAGAACCAATTTAATTTACTAACATATTTCTATTAGTCTTAGGGCCTAATTACTAGTTAATAATCTTAAACGATAATTAAAGAAGTTTAGAAAGCTACAGAAACCTTGAAGAGTGAAGAAAATAATTTTTCAGAAAAACAGAGGTCTTGCATACGCGAACCCCTGTCTTGCGTACGCATGCCTTGAAATTTGGGTCGTACGCGTATGCGTCATCCTGCTCGCGTATGCGAGTATCCAAAATAGAATTGTATGCTCGCGTCGCGTGTTAAAATCTTGCGTATGCATGGGTAAAAATTTTAACTTCCGCATACACATGCAGTGCCCACGTACGCGAGAACCCCAGGCAGTGAAGAATGCCCGCGTCGCGTGCACTGTGTCGCGTACGCAAGCTTTAGCACACTTAGAAAAATTTTAAAACTGGAGAATTTCAGATTTTTGCACCAAACCTCAAATGCACATAACTATCTCGTTTTAAAATATTTTCCGTTCACTCTTCGAATGACTTAAAGCTCTTGGAACCAACATTCATAAAAATATAATTTAATAAAAAATGGGGGTCCGGAGGCCAAGTTATGCCTTGCAAAACTTTGTCAAAAATCAAGTTTCACACAAAATCATCAAAGTTCTCTAGTTTCCAAATTCTAAAACCAAACCAAACCAAAATCTACTCAATTTCATCACAAAACACTACCACATACCACAATTTACCATTCCATTTCACTTCAAACAATACAACACTAGTTTCACTCAATTTTTCCACCTCCTTCCACCATAATTCAACAAAATCCAAAATTTCTAAATCAAGATGTCAACCTTAACAATTTTATATAATTTAACTCTTCAAGAACTTCATTCACCACTATTCAATATTAACATTAACCAAAAGATTCAATACCCAACATTATCATCAATATTTATCATCAAACATTAACAATTACCATCATAATTCACCAATCCATCACAATTATAAATTATCATCATACATTATCAATAATCCAAATCTATCCTATGGTCCACTAGCCTAAGGTTCCTGAAACATTATATATTACATAGAAAAAACTGAAACCATACCTTGGCTGATTCCCAATCTGTACAAATTCACCAAATCATGAATTCAACAAGCTTTCAACCACTAACACCACTTCCAATGCTCCCAATCAACTCTAATAATCACAATTTCAAGCTATACATACCAATATTACCACAATTAACACCTAGAGTTCATCAAATTCACAAATCCACAAAGGTAAAGAGGAACCTTACCTTTTCCAATGGTGTTTAGGGCATAGACTAACAATAACATACTATTGGATGACACCTAAACAACCAAAACACAAAAATCTACTCAAAACCATAACCTAGATTTTTGAAATTATTAGGGCTGAGGAATGGAGTAGAAATTTCAACTTCTTACCTACAGGAAATACAGCAAGCGGTTCACCTTGATCCTTGTGATTGCCAGAGAAATCAATCAATGCTACTTGATAAATGTGAACATACATACTCTCGCCTCCTGTCCCAGGAAGGCCACTTCTGCTATACATCTCCAACAAGCCATCCTTGTAATCCCCAGGAGTACTCGGAGAGAAATGGCGTATGTGATTGCAGAAACCTTTCTCGATCGGCATCACGCACGTGGTGAGGAACCATCCATGCCTGCAAAATGAGTATTGGGTTCCTCTAGGGATTTGATCTTGGAAAAGTCGGTACCCGTTATGAAGGTTGGAAACCAGTAACCCTAGGTGGGTTAGAACCCCACCTGACGAAGGCCCCTGTTTCCCGTGTCCATATTGAGAAAGGAAAAGAAGGCTGCAATTGGAATGTGCGGGTAGCTCAAAGGTCTCTTATTTATGTTATGATGAATATCATACTATCTCTTTACTAACCCCTCCCTTCCTTTGTATTCATCCCTTCTGAGATCGAATGAGGTTTATTCTTTATACGAAAAGATCCGCAGCGCTTACTGATTCAATCACAGCAGAAAAGAGAATATCATACCCTGGAGATTACAAAATAACGAAAAAGTAAAAGTGACCGAGATGCAAGGGAAAAACGTTTGTTTCACATTTCCAGAAAGACCACCTATTTGTTCGTTTACCAGGTTCGGCACAAAATCATAAATAAGCTCTACCGGTGGGCACTACTACTACTTCTATCTACCTACTTTATTCTTTAAAAAGAAAGAGAATTTCCCACGCTCATGTGGCCGCAAACGGGACGCGAATCGGAGCACCATAGCTCAAGATACAAGCAAATCAAGATGAAAGTGAATAGTGTTTCATCTCCTTCCTTTCTCTCTGATGAGTGGATATTTTATACGCTTTTTGGGGTTCATTTCATATAGTTTTGAGTATGTTCTAGTTAGTTTTTAGGTTATTCCCATTAGTTTTTAGGAAAAATTCATATTTATGGACTTTACTATGAGTTATGTGTTTTTTTGTAATTTCAGGTATTTTTATGGCTGAAATTGAAGGAGCTGAGCAAAAATCTGATTCAGGCTGAAAAAGGACTGCTGATGCTGTTGGATTTTGACCTCCCTGCACTCAAAATGGATTTTCTGGAGCTACAGAACTTGAAATGGCATGCTTTTAATTGCGTTGGAAAGTAGACATCCAGGGCTTTCCAGCAATATATAATAGTCTATACTTTGCACAAGGATAAACGATGTAAACTGGCGTTCAACGCCAGTTCTCTGCCCAATTCTGGCGTCCAGCGCCAGAAAAGGATCAAAAGCTGGATTTGAACACCCAAACTGGCACAAAAACTGGCATTCAACTCCACAAATGGCCTCTGCACGTGAATTGCTTAAATCTCAGCCCAGCACACACCAAGTGGGCCCCAGAAGTGGATCTCTGCATCATCCATCATAGTTTACTCATTTTTTGTAAACCTAGGCTACTAGTTTAGTATTTAAACAACTTTTAGAGACTTATTTTGACATCTCATGACATTTTAGATCTAAACTTTGTATTCTCTGACGGCATGAGTCTCTAAACCCCATTGTTGGGGATGAGGAGCTCTGCTGTGTCTCGATGAATTAATGCAAGTATTTATATTTTCCATTCAAACACGCTTGTTCCTATCTAAGATGTTCATTCGCGCTTAACTGTGATGGAGGTGATGATCTGTGACACTCATCACCTTCCTCAGATCATGAACGTGTGCCTGACAACCACCTCCGTTCTATATACGATTGAATGAGTATCTCTTAGATTCCTTAATCAGAATCTCCGTGGTATAAGCTAGAACTGATGGCGGCATTCATGAGAATCCAGAAAGTCTAAACCTTGTCTGTGGTATTCCGAGTAGGATTCAAAGATTGAATGACTGTGACGAGCTTCAAACTCCTGAAGGCTGGGCGTTAGTGACAGACGCAAAAGGATAGTAAATCCTATTCCAACCGGATCGAGAACCAACCGGTGATTAGCCGTGCTGTGACAGAGCGCGTGAGCGTAGTTTTCACTGGAAGGATGGAAGGTAGCCATTGACAACGGTGATCCACCAACACACAGCTTGCCATAGGAGGACGTGCGTGCGTGAACAAGAAGACAGAGGAAAGCAGAGATTCAGAAGACAAAGCATCTCCAAAACTCCAACATATTCTCCATTACTGCGTAACAAGTAACCTTTAATCCATGCTCTATTGTTTATTTGCAATTCAACTGATAAACATAATTGAATTTCTGACTAAGATTTACAAGATAACCATAGATTGCTTCAAACCAACAATCTCCGTAGGATTCGACCCTTACTCACGTGAGGTATTACTTGGACGACCCAGTGCACTTGCTGGTCAGTGGTACGAGTTGTGAAAAGTGTGATTCATAATTCTTGCACCACTCTCAATTTCCAGCTACTAGGTTTAGTGTGTGTGTGTGAGTTTTGAGCTGAATGCTCATAAGTTAGTGTATTTATATGTTGGACTTGGGCCCAACTTAGACCCGGTCCAACCCATTAGCATTTTTTAGTCCGTTTGGCCCAATTTTGGGCCAAACCTTTAGAATTAGTGCTCGATTTTTAATTTTAAATATTTTTCTAAGTTTTTCTATTGTTTTTATTATCTCACATAGTACTGGACAGACTTAAGCCGATACTGCCGGTTAAATTACCAGTACGTGTTTTACGTAATTTTTCGTAGAAAGTTACATTTTTCCACTTTGAAAATTCACTAAATTCAAATCTCACCGTTAAATTTTTAAATTAAAACTTCTAAATTTTGAACGTATTTCAAGCGATTAATTTATTATTTTGTATTATCTAAATGGTATATTTTAAGTTACGGTTCTTACCAGGCAAATAACCAAAATTAAATAAATGGAAATAAAAGAGTCTAATCTATGTAATCAATTAATCTGTGGTTGTTAATCACAATTAATCCCCAGTAACAGCGCCAAAAACTTGATGAGAATTTTACAAACCACAAACTATCGACAAGTGCACCGAATCGTCTCAAGTAATACCATAAGAATAAGTTATCGTTTCCACGAGGATTAGTCAATTGATTATTCTAGTCAGACAATCAAAAGCTTAGGATTAAGAAAATAATTGAGAAAAATACGGAATAAAACAAAAGCAAGTCATAAGTAATTGAGAACGTAATATGATTCAAAAATAAGTTAAAGTTTCAGAGATGTTGAGGCTTCTGGCAAAATACTTTTCACTCTCCATTTTGATTATGCAAAGATGTACTTATGGAAAAACATAAATAATCAAACTCCAATTCCTTGCTAATTCAATTTCTTTAATCCTAATCAATTATCAATTCCTTGATTAAGCAACCGTAACAAGAGGTTAAGAACGTTAACTGATTTAAAAATCACACAATTCTCAAGAACCAAACTTGGTTGATTCAATGTCACCTATCAAATCCATTTTCAAAACCTAAGAGTCATGAGAAGAAGTTTTCACGCTTAATCAATTAATTAACTTTTCTAAGATATTAAGAGAATTCAAGTCAGAAAAGAATTATTTTCCAACACATTCAAATCCATTAGATGAAGAACAAAAACTCTTTCTTAAGAAAACAGCAATGCATTACGCAAAGTAAAAAAGCTATAACATTAGTCCAAAAATAAAAAAACAAAATTTCAAAATGGCAAAAAGTTCCGGAGGTCATTTTTCAAAATCTCTATATACTAAAACCTAAAACAAAACCTAAGCATTAAATGCAAACTTAATTAAAACAAAACCTAGTTAAATCTTCTACAATTAATCTTCAATTCTTCAAGTGATACAAGTCCATTATGTCATGATTCAATCCTTGACTTTGTTCTTCAATATGGGCTTGTGGAGAGCTTTCTTTGACGCATTATGGGTTTGGGTTTGGTGCGTGGCACGCCCAGGACTAGAAGTGTTCCATGCCATTCTGTTTTGAGACCTTGGGAGCAACCACCTTGGGTGTGTGGCAAGCCTGGATCTTGGCGTGTTACACGCCTGGGAGCTCTATTTTTGGGTGTGTGACACGCCACTGCGTGTTGCACACGAAGTCAAAAATCATTCCTGGGAGGCTAATTCTGGGCGTGTGGCACGCCCACTCACTTGGCATGTTGCACGCGCACTTTTGTGTGAAATTAGACCATGGAAGGCATGTCAAAATGACACGGCCTCGAGCCTGGCTTGTTGCATGCCAAAATCAAGTGGTCTAGGGAGTGTGTTTTTGGGCGTGTGGCATGCCCCTTCCTTGGTGCGTTGCACGCCACTTTTATGCACGTCCACCATGAATGATTATATATCATTAGAAAGCTCTAGATGTTATCTTTCTATCATTGCTAAAAGATCCTCATTTGGACCTCTACATCTCAATTTATTCTCGTTGGAGTAAGAACAGGTCAGTCCTCGCAAGCAACATGATAAACCCAAATTTTGTGGTTTATCTTGTGCTTAATTTGGGAGATTTTATCACCTTTTCCCATATTTATTCACTAAAATAGCATAGTTTTGCAAATTATCCTTAAATTGTGCTTAAGAGTGAAAACATGCTTTTTAGACCCTTAAATTGCTAAATTTAATTTGCCTTCCTCCCATTCGATGCTTTGATATGTTTGTTTAAGTGATTTCAGGATTAGAAGGCAAAGATTGGGTTGAAGAAATGAAGAAAAAGCATGCAAAAATGGAGAACTCATGAAGAAATGAAGGAATCACTAAGTTGTCAATCCTGACCTCTTCATACTAAAACGATCATAACTTGAGATACAGAGGTCCAAATTAGGCAGTTTTAGTTGCGTTGGAAAGATAACATCTGGAGCTTCAAAATAATATAAAAGTTGTTATAGCCTTTCGTTTGGCAACGCATACACGTCGTTCCATGCGTACGCATCGCAGGATCAGCGTGGACTATTTGGGCAAAACGTGGCCAGCGATTTCTGAAGCATTTTGGGCCCAATCCAACTCATTTTTGATGCTATTGAACCCAAGGATTGAAGGGAGAATGAACCAAGTAGTCATAGTTGAGTTTTCATCATTGTTTAGATGTAGTTTTCTACAGAGAGGCTCTCTCCTCTCTCTAGATTAGGGTTCTTAGTTTACTCCTTTTTAGATCTATATCTCTTTCTCCTTCTCCTTCTATTTAGTTTTCCTTTACATTTTTATTTTTTTAGCACGTTAATTCATTCTACTTCTCTTGTTAAGTCCTCTATTTTGTCAATTTTAGTTTATGAACTCTTTTATTGATTTCCATTTCTTTTTAATGCAATTTATGATTTACATGTTTTTTGATGTTTGCTTTAACTTTTATTGTTGATTTCTTGCTTTGATTTGTTATAGCTTCCTTTAATTCTTAAAATTTATGATGTTTACTTTTATTGCCCTCTATGTGTTTGATAAAATGTCTCCTTTAGTTATGAGTTAGATTTTTCTCCTCTTGGCTTTGGTTGAGTAATTGGAGACTCTTGAGTTATTAAACTCTTTTGTTGATTGATAATTGGAAGTTGCTAGTTGACTTGAATTTCACTAAAGCTAGTCTTTCATTGTGATTTGAATAGGACTTGTGGATTCAAGTTGATTATATCCACTTGACTTTCCTTCATAGTTAGAGGTTAACTAAGTGGAGCGATGGACAATTCTTGTCATAATTGATGATGAAAATAAGGATAGGACTTCTAATTCTCATTCCTTGACAAGAGCTTTCTTAGTTATTAGCTTATTTCTCTTGTTATTTACATTCCTTGTCTCTTATTACAAAAACCCCAAAATATTCCTTCATAGCCAATAACAAAACAATTCATTGTAATTCCTAGGGAGAACGACCCGGGATTAATGCTCTCGGTTATTTTATTGGGGTTGAACTAGTGACAACCATATTTTGTTTGATGTGAGAATTGTTTGTTGGTTTAGAAACTATACATGCAACGAGAATTTATTTGTGAAATTCTATACCATCAAAATTCTCTTCATCACAACACGCCAGCTCTTTCATAGTGATTTTTCCCGTGGCAAAGAACGGTGAATTGTACCCTCAGAAGCAACATCCATTATAAAGTATTATATATCATTGGAAAGCTCTAGAAGTTGTCTTTTGAATGCCGCTAGAATCGATTCATTTGGACCTTTTTAGCCTAAGTTATCTCTATTAGAGTATAAAGAGATCAAGGTTCCACGCCTTACTTTGTACACAAAATTACCCCCTGGACTTTTATGCACGTCCACCATTAATGATTATTTAGAAAGCTCTAGATGTTATCTTTCTATCGTTTCTGAAAGATCCTCATTTGAACCTCTACAGCTCAAATTATTCTTATTGTAGTAAGAAGAGGTCAGTCCTCGCGAACAACACGCCAGCTCTTTCAGGGTGATTTCTCTCGTGGCAAAGAATGGTGAATTGTACCCTCAGAAGCAACATCCATTATAAAGTATTATATATCGTTGAAAAGCTCTAGAAGTTGGCTTTTGAATGCCGCTAGAATTGCTTCATTTGGACCTTTTTAGCCTAAGTTATCTCTGTTGGAGTATAAAGAGATCAGGGTTGCACACCCACTTTGTGCACAAAATTACCCCCTGGACTTTTGGCCCAGTGTGCCATGCTCTCATCTCGGTGTGTGGCACACCAAGTCCTCTGTTTCTAGGTATATAGATGTGTGGTACTCCCTCCTTTCTGTGGCGTGTTGCATGCCAATTCTCTACCTCTTGGAGGATGCTTTCCTAGTTGTGTTCCTTTGCTTATAGTTTGCCTCTCCTTGGATATCATTCACCTACAATTAATAAGAAACCAAATTATTCAAAGTACTAATAGAATAACTTTGAAAATCATATCATCATCAAGCAAAAAGTCATCAATTTTCTATAAGAAATACCAAGGAAAAGTTGTTAAGATGCACATGCATGCATCAATGTTTTGTCTCAAGAAAGTTGTTTAGCATAAGTTTTCAATTGATACTCCCAAACCAGTTGGTTAGAGGTATCAGGTGAAAAAACACCCCTAAGATTTATTCACCCAATTCTCTCCTTGACACAATCAACATTACAAGCACATAACTAGGAGAATCTTTGATGTTTCCCCAACATGGATGCCCAAAGCCTTGTTGGACTGACGCGAGGATAAATGTCGGTTAAGTCGCTAATAGAATCTCGTTGTAAGCATAGCCTAAACCAACAATTAATCCTCAAGTCAAAGTTAGAAAGTGTGTCACAACAATAAAATCAACAACCGGGAGTGTTATCCCGGGTCGTTCTCCCTAGAAGTTGCAATGAGATGCACATCATTGGTTAGGAGTTCTCTTAGGATTTTAGGAGTTGAATGCAAGAAAAGTAAACAACTAGAAATTAATGCAATAAACAACCAGCAATCGAAATAAGGAAGCTAAAAAATCAAGCTAACAAGGATGAATAACAATCAATCAATGTAAAAACCTTGGCTAGGAGTGAGAATTGGAATTCCTATCCTCATTATCATCATCAATTGTGACAAGAATTGTCTATTGCTACACTTAGTTAACCTCTAACTATGAAGGAAAGTCAAGTGGGTGCAATTGACTCTAATCCACACGTCCTAGTCAAATCCTAATGAAAGACTAGCTTTGGTGGCATTCAAGTCAACTAGCAACTTCCAATTATCAATCAACAAAAGACTTTGACAATTTAAAAGTCTCCAATTTTCTCAAACACTTGGTGAGCAAGAATGAAATACATTATAAAATCGAGAAGATAATTCAAATTTAAGCTATCCACTACAAACAACTAACAATAACAAGCAATTAACAACAATGAACATGAAATACCTCAATGCATTAATAGAAATCAATCTCAACAAGATCCAAATTCAGGATCCAAAATAACTGGAATAACATGAACACTAAATCAAATTAGAAGAATGGAAACTACAAATTAAATCAATCTAAAATTGGAATTAACACAAATCTAACCAAAGGATCCAAGTGAAATTCAACTGAGAACACTAAAACCTAAAGAGAAGTGGGAGTTTCTCTCTCTAGAATTCAAACTAAAACTAAAAACTAAAGTGTGTGGTGAGTGATTCATTCCATCCTCCTTCACTCCCAGCCTCTTATCCTCAAATTAGGATCGAAACTGGGCCAAAAGTCAGCTCAGAAATCGCCCCTAGTGTTTTCTCTTTAATGAGGGACGTGACGCTTGTCGTGCGTACATGTTGTCGAACTTTGCACAAGGTCACGCGCACGCATCAGTCACACGTACGCGTCAGTAGATGATGCTCCTGGTCATGCGCACGCTTCAGTTTTGCATGCTTCCTGCTCCAATCTTTAATTTCTTGTGTTCTTTCCACTTTTGCATGCTTCCTTTCCATCCTCTAAGCCATTCCTGCCCTATAAACCTGACATCACTCAACAAACATATCACGGTATTGAATGGTAATAAGAGATGATTAAGAATTAGTATTTTTAAGGCCTAAGAAGCATGTTTTCATTCTTAAGCACAAATTAGGAAGGTATCTCAAAAACATGCAATTTACATAAATAAGTGTGAGAATAGTTGACAAAATCCACTCAATTCAATCCAAAATATACCATAAAATGGTGGTTTATCATGGACTCTAAATGCTTTATCTCAACGCAGCTCTTTAGTATAGGTTTTCAATCGATACTCCCAAGCCAATTGGTTCAAGGTATCGGGTGATGAAGCACCTCTTAGATTTGCACACCCAAGCCTCTCCTTGACACAATAGCACCATAGACACTTAACTAGACCTAGACATTGGTGCTCAGAGCCTTGTATTTTTGTTTTTGATCTTCCCCTTTATTCTTAATTCTTCGTGGTTTTTGGACCTTGGATTACCATAATATTTTTCTAGATTTTTGTTTTTCAATATTCTATCATTCTTTCCGCAAGATTCATCCATATTGAGTCCATCAATGTAATCACAACCTTTCACACATGACCCACTTTTATTTAAATATCCTTTTTGTTCATGTTCAATTCCTCTTACCCAGATATTCTCATCACAAAAATGAAATTGTTGGAAGAACAAGCAAACAAAATTGATAAACCATTATTTTATGGTTTATATTGTGTTTAATTGTGTGGTTTTATCGAATCTTTACCCACTTATACATTAATTTAGCATGTATTTACAATTCCTTCCCAAAATTACTCCATGGTTGAAAACTGCTTCCTAGAGACTTTTAATTATGTATTTTAATTCTCCTTTATTCTATTCGATGCCGTGATTTGTGTGTTAAGTGTTTCAGGCTTTATAGGGCATGAATGACTTGGAGATTGGAAAAGAGGCTTGCAAAAATGGAAGGAACACAAGAAATGGAGGAGATGACCAGCGAGAAGTGACGCAGACGCATGGCTCACGCGACCGCGCGAAATAGAGGAAATTGCAGTGATGCACTCGCATGCCTAATGCGAACGCATGGATTGGAAACTGCACAAGTGACGCGAATGCGTGGACGACGCGCACGCGTGGCAAGGCAAAATGCTGGATGACGCGAACGCGTGGATAACGCGCTCACCTGACATGAGCAATCTGAAGAATATGCAGAATTCGCTGGGGGCAATTTTGGGCCTTGTTTTAACCCAGTTTTCGGCCCAGAAAAGCAGATTAGAGCCAGGAAACATGCAGAGACCGAGTACAACATTCATTCCGCATAATTTTAGTTTTTAGATCTGATTTTACTCCTCCTCTAGGTTTTCTCACTACACATTCATAGTTCTTAGGAATTTGATTTTATTGCTTTTTGGACTGGGATATTGAGAAGAGTTATTACCTCCGTTAAGACTTCATCATTCTAGTTTGTTTCCTTACTTGTCACTTACTCTTTCATATCCTTAATTTATTCAGAGTTACTATTGGATTATTTTTAGAATTTATTAATACAAGAAATATTTTTATTTTTAATTGATCCTTTTGATTATTATTTATCATGTCTTTCTTTATTTTCCTTTCTTATTTCGTGAAGTTTGCAATCATAATGAGCGAGTAGTTCCATAACTTGATTGGGAGTTAGTTGAAAGGAAGACCTTGAGTTGAAATGCTCAAGAGTAAAATTATAATTGGGTTTAGCGTTGGGTCACCCTCTAATCACTGACACTAGTCCTTCCCAAGGGAGAGGATTAGAACTTGTGAATAGATACTGACTTTCAACTTGATTAACTTTCCTTTATCTGGTAAAGGATAACTGAGCAGGCAACCTTCAATTATCATTTTGATCTTGGGAAAACTCCAACAAGGATAGGACTTCCGACTAATCTACTCCCGGTCAAGGTTTTTTTTTATTTAAATTACACAAATTCTCTGATTTACTTTTCTGTCTATCAAACTCAACCCCTTTTGGAAAACATCTGATTAATAAAATAGCACACCTTTCTGCAACTCGTTGTGAGACGAACTGTGATTCATACTCCCAGTATTTTAGTTTTAATTTTTGTGACAACCCTTCTAAATTGATAAGCAGATTTTTGGTTGGTTAAGAACTATACTTGCAACGTATCTCTTATAGTAATTTCTTAACTCGCCAATTTCCGCCACGTCAATTTTTGGCGCCGTTACCGGGGAGTTGCAATAGTGCTAAGTTATTGATTGGAATTTATTTATTTGCATTTTATTTTATTTTACTACTACGAGCTGCATGTTTCTTTCGTTAAATGACGCGTTCGCTTCCTGATCCAAGCTTGTCAATATTTGATCCTGAGATCGAAAGAACTATTTCACGTATAACGCAAGCTCGGCGTCGGTTAGTCCTCCCCGAGGGCGAATCTGAAACTTCACGTAAGGAAGAAATAAGCTCACTTTTTACTGGTTCGGTTGATTTATGTGCAGGTGACATGGCAGCACCTAGGAGAGTTACTATCCAGGAGGCTTGAGCTCCTGATTTTACAATGCAACCGTTTCAAGCGCATCACCCAGCAGTGGCTACAGATTTTGAAATAAAGTCTGCACTGCTCAACTTGATGCCTAAGTTTCATGGCTTACCTGCTCAAGAGCCTATCAAGCACCTTAGGGACTTCCAAGCAGCCTATTCTATTGTCAGGCGTGATGATGCAGATGAAACTTCTGTTCTGTTAAAAGCCTTCCCATTCTCTCTTGAGGGAAAGGCGAGAGAGTGGTACTACACTCAACCCGCGGCAACTGTTTCTGACTGGGATACGCTTAGAAGAGAATTTTTGGAAAAATTATTTCCAGCTGAAGTTACTGATAAACTAAGGAAAGACATTTCCATGATTGTCCAGGATGAGTCCGAGACTCTCTACAAATACTAGAAGCGCTTCAACAACCTTCTGGAAGCATGTCCCCACCATATGATTGACAAGATAGTGTTGCTCGACTACGTCACGCAGGGCATGAGGCCCCAAGATAAGACCACATTGGAAAGTGCTAGCAATGGGTCTATGAAAAAGTACAAGACCACTGATGAGGCATGGCAATTGATCAGCGACTTAGCTGAATCTACTAGGAATCACAGGCAGAAACAAGGCCGGTCAAAAGCTGTTGCAGAGGTATCTTCTAGCAAGGAAACTACTGCTCTGATTCAGAGTAGATATGAAATGACCAACTTACTGAAGCAGATGCAGTTGAATCAACAACAAGCGCAGCAAGGCCAACAGTTAGTCCCACAGAGAGTGTGCGGGATCTGTGCTGATTATAGCCATTACACTGATGAATGTCCGCAGCTCCAGCAGGAAGACAACACTGTGGCAGCCACTCATAACTTCTATGACTGCCCTAACCAAGGATACAATCAAGGTGGCAGCTACAACCATGGATGGCAAGACAATTCCAACCAAGGTTGGAGAGATAATTCTAACCAGAGTTGGAGGGACAACAATAATAGAGGAGGCAGAGACAATCAAGGATATTAGAGGTGGAATAATAACAACAACAGGCAGCAGAACCAGAACCAGCCTTACCGAGCACCTCACCTGAGGCAGTCCCAAGGACCACAGCACAACCAACAACAAGTTCCGCAGATCACTCAATCTAATTCCTCTCCGAGTGACGAGGCGCTTCAATCCATTGCGCAAGGACAAAAGAATGTGGAGAGTTCACTTAACGGCCTAGCATCCGCTATACAAGCTCTCATCTCTCAGCTGGCATCACTCGATACTTCAAATACTCAACCTGCAAGCTCCAGTGGGATTCCTTCTCAACCTTTACCCAATCCAAAGGGTGGCATCAATGCCATCACCCTAAGGTTCGGAACCACACTGCAAGAGATGAATAAAGAGGAGCCAATCCCATCAGAACACGCCTCAGCTGAAGAGGTGGTGGAAGTAGAGGATACTGAAGAAGAAGAGGACATACAAGACATGGTTGAAGAAGAAGAAGCCCAACCACAGAAAGTAGCACCAAAGGATGCAGACCCTGCAGAAAATGCCCTTCCTATTCCATTTTCACAAATTGCAAGGAAGCCCAGGAAGCAGATGGAACTTGATCCCAAAATGGTAGAAATATTCAAAAAGGTTGAGGTAACTTTCCCCTTTTAGATGTTATTCAGCAGGTACCTAAATACGCAAAGTTTCTAAAAGATTTATGTATACATAAAGACAAAATTAATGAATTAGAAACTATTCCTTTAGGTAGTTCTATATCTGCTTTAATGGGAGGTATACCTGAAAAGTGTAGTGATCCAGGTCCATGTATGGTTAACTGTATTATTTGAGGTATGATATTTTATGACTGCATGTGTGATTTAGGAGCATGTGTTAGTATAATGCCTTTGTCTATATATGATACTTTGAGGCTCCCTCCCTTAAAAAGGTCGACAACTCGTTTTGTGTTAGCAGATAAAAGCATTATTACAGTAGTTGGAATTGCTGACGATGTATTAGTGGGCATTAAGGGGCTCATATTTCCCGTTGACTTCTATATCCTGGAAATGCCTCCTAATGACTCAGGAAGACCATCATCAATCCTGCTTGGAAGACCATTCCTGAAGACTTCAAAGTTCAAGCTAGACGCATTTTCCAGAACTTATTCTTTTGAAATAGATGGCAGAATAGTGAAATTCAGTTTACATGGAGCTATGGAGCACCCTCTAGATGATCTTTCTATCTCCCAGTGTGACATCATAGATGAAACTGTGGCTGAATTTCACCAGGAAGAATTAGAAGAGAAGTACACAGGACAAGGTCCAAGTGTGGGGACACTTTCAGAGGACAATGAGGGCACTTTGCCATTATCACCAGCTCTGGATGACCCATAGCCTGGCCATGAGTAGAAATTAGAATTAAAGCCCCTCCCTCTATACCTTAAGTATGCTTACCTTGAGGACAAGCAGAAGTTTTTAGTTATCATTGCAAGGGAACTCACTTCCCAACAAGAAGAACAGCTACTCAGTGTGCTGAGAAAACACAAGAAAGCAATTGGATGGAGCCTGGCGGACATAGTAGGCATCAACCCTCAACTTTGTGAGCACAGAATATTCTTAGAAGAGGGAGAAAAGCCTGTCCGTCAACCTCAAAGAAGATTGAATCCCACCATCTTAGAAGTTGTCAAGAAAGAAGTGACTAGGCTACTTGAAGCAGATATCATTTACCCCATCTTAGATAGCGAATGGGTCAGTCCAGTACAAGTGGTGCCCAAGAAGTTTGGAATCACAATAGTAAGAAATGAGCACGGAGAGCTTCTGACAACTAGAGTGCAGAATTCATGGAGAGTTTGCATTGACTATAGGCGTCTCAACCAAGCCACTCGCAAGGATCATTACCCCTTGCCATTCATTGATCAGATGCTTGACCGCCTGTCAGGTAAATCCCATTATTGCTTTTTAGATGGGTATACAGGATATTTTCAAATCCATATAGCTCCTGAAGATCAGGAAAAGACTACTTTTACATGTTCTTTTGGCACTTATGCTTATAAAAGAATGCCCTTTGGCTTATGCAATGCACCAGCTACTTTCCAAAGGTGCATGATGAGTCTTTTCTCTGACCTTATTGAGGACTGTATGGAGGTTTTTATGGATAATTTTAGTGTTTATGGTGATTCATTTAGCCTTTGCTTGGATAGTTTATCTAGAGTATTAGATAGATGTTTCAGTACAAATCTTGTATTGAATTTTGAAAAATATCACTTTATGGTAAAACAAGGGATTGTA
Organism: Arachis hypogaea; assembly: GCF_003086295.3. NCBI lineage: Eukaryota > Viridiplantae > Streptophyta > Magnoliopsida > Fabales > Fabaceae > Arachis > Arachis hypogaea. Next base: position 53,774,137 of record NC_092047.1, read on the forward strand.
CTACGACATGTTGTGTCTAATACTGGCATTTCTGTAGATCCAGCAAAGGTGGATGTTATTTCTAGTTTACCTTACCCCTCTTCTGTGAGGGAAGTCCGTTCGTTCCTTGGCCATGCAGATTTTTACCGGAGATTCATTAAGGACTTCAGTAAGGTAGTACTACCCTTATCCAGACTACTACAAAAAGATATTGAGTTCGAGTTCAGTGAGGATTGTAAACAAGCGTTTGATAAGCTGAAGATTGCCCTGACTCAAGCTCCAATTGTGAGAGGACCAGACTGGAGCCAGCCATTTGAAATCATGTGCGATGCTTCCAATCATGCAGTAGGAGCAGCGCTGGCTCAGCGTGAAGGTAAGGATCCTTTTGTAATTGCTTATGCGTCTAAGACTTTAGACACAGCTCAGTCTAATTACACTACTACTGAGAAAGAGCTTCTTGCTATTGTTTTTGCTCTGGATAAATTCTGAGCCTATTTACTTGGTACTAAAGTAATAGTGTACTCAGACCACGCAGCTCTAAAGTATTTATTAGCTAAAAAAGAGTCCAAACCAAGGCTTATACCTTGGATACTGCTACTACAAGAATTTGATTTAGAAATTAAGGACAGGAGTGGTAACTAGAATCTAGTGGCAGACCACTTGAGTCGCCTTGAGCACATTAAGGATACTTCCACTCCTATAAATGATAATTTCCCGTTTGATAACTTACAAGCAGTATCTGAAGTAGTCCCTTGGTATGCACCTGTAGCTAATTATCTAGTTAGCCGCACTTTTCCTCCAAACTTTACTAAGCATCAAAGAGACAAGCTGAAAAGCGAGTCCAAATATTATATATGGGATGACCCATATTTATGGAGATGTGGCGCTGACCAGGTAATTAGACAGTGTGTGCCTCAATCAGAATTCCAGTCTATTTTAGAGGCCTGCCACTCATTTGAGATGTGGTGGTGTTATTTGTAATTCTGAATGAATTATATGAACAGAGCATATTTGAATTTGAATCAAGGGATGTTGATGTATGAGGAATAGGGATTTAGAGAATTATTATGACTTCTCTGAAATAAACAAAAATTTAATCCTTGAAGCAAAAGAGACAGCAAGATAAGCATAAAAGCAAGGTCCAAGGCTCCAAGCATCAATAACTAGGGAGGTCAGACATGATTAAAAGCTCAAAGAGTTGTTTCCCTAGTCATATGCTTGTGGTGTTCTTGTATCAAGTAATCCTTGAGACAAAACATTTAGAGTTGAGATCAAATGCAATTAACGGAGTATGCCAAAGGCTTTGAGCACCACTGTCTGGGAGTAACTAAAAAGAAAAAAAAAGAGAAAAATCAGAATTTAGAAAGAGTTCCCCAGTCAAGTGCTTGTGGTGTTTTTGTATCAAGTGAAGCTTGAGACAAAACATTTAAAGTCACGGCTAGGCTCAAGGTGCAAAGCACCAAGGAAAAGAGAATTAAAGTAAATTCTGCTATGTTCAAGGATTAAATTGAAGTAGAAAGATCAGAGAATTCATAATATAATCCGGATTCTAATTCCAAATGACAGTGATAGTCCTCTGATTCAAAGGAGAGTGAGATGCCAGAACTATTCAGAATTGCAGGAGATAAACCCCACTTTAAGGAGAGACATGAGCATAACTGAACTCCCACTTCTCACACAAATTCATATCTTGATCATGTACTAATTTTGGTTGCTTGAGGACAAGCAACAATTCAAGTTTGGTGTTGTGATGCGTGAGCACCTTATCTATATTTTCCTTGTGAATTTGTATTTGAATTTCTAAGTTTAAACAAAATTTAAATATCTTTTAGCTACTATGGATGCTACTTTGAGTTGTGCACAATTCTATTTATTTCAGGTAGCATTCGAATGGATTTGACAGAGTTTTGTAGCATAAAAAGGAGGAAAGCGAATGTTGCTGTCAATCCTGACCTCCCTGCACTCAAACTGGAATAACTTGAGCTACAGAGGTCCAATTGACGTGATTCTAGCGGTATTGGAAAGCTAACTTCTAGAGCTTTCCAACGATATATAATAGTGCATACTTCTTCTCCAGCAACCTCTGCTTCCTCCACGTTGAACTTGGCCCCTGCCAAGTTTAGCATGGAACTTGAAAGCTCCCAGGGAAGCACGCACCACATCCCACGCTGAACTTGGAAAAAGCCAAGTTCAGCATGGACTCAAAGGGAAACAAGCAAAATGCCGCTGCCTCCTCCGTGCTGAACTTGGGAATTTCTAAGTTCAGCGTGGATCCTCAATATCAAAGTGGTCCCCAGGCTTTCATACAAGCTGCACATGAAGACAAATTCATTTTGATTAAATTTGTATTTTATTTTAAAATAGGAAAATATATTATTTTATTTTTAGGAAATATATTTTACATTAATTAGGATTAGATATAAAAGGGAAAAGAATAACCCTTTCGGGTTCTTCCCTTCACTTCTACCTCATTCCACAATTTACAGTTTTTCAGAATCCTAATTTTCTCTCTGAACCATGAGCAACTAAACCTCTACTGTTAAGGTTAGGAGCTCTGTCTATTGTATGGATTGATAATATTATTTTTCTATTTTAATTCATGTACTGATTTATATTTCAAGAATTGTTTTCGTTCTTTATCTTATGAATTTGGGTGGAACGGAAGTATGACCCTCTTTCTAATTGAGTTCTTGTATAACTTGGAAAAGCTCTTTACTTGAACAACAGCTTGAAAACATATTCTCCTAAATTTCTAATTATCTGGACTTAACGGGATACATGACATATAATCCTCTTATATTTGGGTAATTAGGATTTCTGTGGCATATAAACTAGAATTGAATTTCTCCCTCTAATTGGAATTAAGTGACCAAGGAATTGGCGGTTGATGAAAGTTAGAGTAGACTAAGAAGGTCTAAGGAATTATGGCTTAGTCATATATAGTTTGCCATTAATTAAATCTTGCATGATTAAAATAGTTAGTAAGAAAAGTCAATCCGGAAAATAGATATCTCTGAAGCCTTAACTTTTTCTGCATATATTATTCTCATCAATTTACTGCTTGCTGTTTTAATTTTTAAATTATTGTTTAATGCTTTTGAATACCAAAACACTCTTTTCTGTTTGTCTGACTAAGCTAATCACTCAACCATTGTTGCTTGATCCATCAATCCTCGTGGGATCGACCCTCACTCACTTGAGGTATTACTTGGTACGACCCGGTGCACTTTGGTGCACGAAATTGTGATCTCCAGGCTCGAACAATTCCTGGTAATGGCTCCAAAGCTTGGTGCTCTGATCTTAATTCATAATTGTCACAACTTCGATACAACTAACCAGCAAGTGCACTGGGTCGTCCAAGTAATACCTTACGTGAGTAAGGGTCGAATCCCACGGAGATTGTTGGTATGAAGCAAGCTATGGTCACCTTGTAAATCTCAGTCAGGCGGATATAAAATAATCATGGAGTTTTCGAATAATAAATAATAGAATAGGGATAGAGATGCTTATGTAATTCATTGGTGAGAATTTCAGATAAGCGAATGGAGATGCTTTTCGTTCCTCTGAACCTCTGCTTTCCTGCTATCTTCATCCAGTTAGTCTTACTCCTTTCCATGGCTGGCTTTATGCAAGGGCATCACCGTTGTCAGTGGCTACATCCCCTCCTCTCAGTGAATAATATGCTCACGCACCCTGTCACGGCACGGCTATTCATCTGTCGGTTCCCGATCATGCTGGAATAGGATTCACCCTCCTTTTGCGTCTGTCACTAACGCCCAGTACTCGCGAGTTTGAAGCTCGTCACAGTCATTCAATCATTGAATCCTACTCGGAATACCACAGACAAGGATTAGACTTTCCGAATTCTCTTGAATGCCGCCATCATTCTAGCTTACGCCACGAAGATTCTGGTTAGGAGATATAAGAGATACTCATTCTAGCTTAATTCATGTAGAACAGAAGTGTTTGTCAGGCACGCATTCATAGGGGAGAATGGTGATGAGCGTCACACATAATCATCACCTTCATCATGTTCTTGGGTGCGAATGGATATCTTAGAAGCGAAATAAGAAGAATTGAATAGAAAACAGTAGTACTTTGCATTAATCTTTGAGGAACAGCAGAGCTCCACACCTTAATCTATGGAGTGTAGAAACTCTACCGTTAAAAATACATAAGTGAAAGGTCCAGGCATGGCCGAGAGGCCAGCCCCTCTGATCTAAGAACCAGGCGTCCAAAGATGTCAAATACAATAGTAAGAGGTCCTATTTATAATAAACTAGTCACTAGGGTTTACATGAGTAAGTAATTGATGCATAAATCCACTTCCGGGGCCCACTTGGTGTGTGTTTGGGCTGAGCTTAAGTGTTGCACGTGCAGAGGCAATTTGTGGAGTTGAACGCCAGTTTTTGTGCCAGTTTGGGCGTTCAACTCTGGTTTTGGATCCTTTTCTGGCGCTGGACGCCAAATTTGGGTAGAAAGCTGGCGTTGAACGCTAGTTTACGTCGTCTATTCTTGGCCAAAGTATGGACTATTATATATTGCTGGAAAGCCCTGGATGTCTACTTTCCAACGCAATTGAAAGCGCGCCATTTCGAGTTCTGTAGCTCCAGAAAATCCACTTTGAGTGCAGGGAGGTCAGAATCCAACAGCATCAGTAGTCCTTTTTCAACCTCTGAATCTGATTTCTGCTCAGGTCCCTCAATTTCAGCCAGAAAATACCTGAAATCACAGAAAAACACACAAACTCATAGTAAAGTCCAGAAATGTGAATTTAACACAAAATCTATTAAAAACATCCCTAAAACTAACTAGATCCTACTAAAAACATACTAAAAACAATGTCAAAAAGCGTATAAATTATCCGCTCATCACAACACCAAACTTAAATTGTTGCTTGTCCCCAAGCAACTGAAAATCAAAATAGGATAAAAAGAATAGAATATACTATAAATTCCAAATTGTCAATGAAACAGAGCTTCAATCGTATGAGCGGGACTTATAGCTTTTTGCCTCTTGAATAGTTTTGGCATCTCACTTTATCCATTGAGGTTCAGAATGATTGGCATCTATAAGAACTTCAGATTTCGAATAGTGTTATTGACTCTCTTAGTTCAGTATGATGATTTTTGAACACAGCTTCTTTATGAGTCTTGGCCGTGGCCCTAAGCACTTTGTTTTCCAGTATTACCACCGGATACATAAATGCCACAGACACATAATTGGGTGAACCCTTTCAGATTGTGACTCAGCTTTGCTAAAGTCCCCAATTAGAGGTGTCCAGGGTTCTTAAGCACACTCTTTTTTTGCTTTGGACCTTGACTTTAACCGCTCAGTCTCAAGTTTTCACTTGACACCTACACGCCATAAGCACATGGTTAGGGACAGCTTGGTTTAGCCGCTTAGACCAGGATTTTATTCCTTTAGGCCCTCCTATCCACTGATGCTCAAAGCCTTGGGATCCTTTTTATTTCCCTTACCTTTTGGTTTTAAGGGTTATTGGCTTTTTGCTCTTGCCTCTTGGTTTTAAGAGCTTTGGCTTTTTCTGCTTGCTCTTTCTTTTTCTTTCTATATTTTTTTTTTCGCCTATATTTTTTTTTTCTGCAAGCTTTGTTCTTTGCTGCTTTTTCTTGCTTCAAGAATCATTTTTATGATTTTTCAGACTATCCAATAACATGTCTCCTAGTCATCATTCTTTCAAGAGCCAACATATTTAACATTCTTAAACAACAACTTCAAAAGACATATGCACTGTTCAAGCATACATTCAGAAAACAAGAAGCATTGTCACCACATCAATATAATTAAACTAAGTTCAAGGATAAATTCGAAACTCATGTACTTCTTGTTCTTTTGAATTAAAACATTTTTCATTTAAGAGAGGTGATGGATTCATAGGACATTTATAACTTTAAGACATAGTTACTAACTACTAATGATCATGTAATGAAGACACAAACACAGATAAGCACATAACATAGAAAACGAAAAACAGAAGAAATAAGAACAAGGAATGAATCCACCTTAGTAATGGTGGCGTTTCCTTCTTGAGGAACCAATGATGTCCTTGAGCTCTTCTATGTCTCTTCCTTGTCTTTGTTGCTCCTCCTTCATTGCTTTTAGATCTTCTCTGATTTCATGAAGGATGATGGAGTGCTCTTGATGTTCCACCCTTAGTTGCTTCCAATAATTGTGTGGAAGAAAATGTATCCCCTGAGGTATCTCAGGGATCTCTTGATTTGCAGTCAAATGTTCTACCACTGAGCTATGGACCCTTGATGGAAGCTTTTGTCTTCCCTTTCCTCTTTCTAGAGGTTTCTCTGGCCTTAGGTGCCATCAATGGTTATGGAAAAAACAAAAAAGCTATGCTTTTACCACACCAAACTTAGAATGTTGCTCGCCCTCGAGCAAAAGAAGAAAGAATAGAAGAAGAAGAAGATATAGAGGAGATGGAGGGAGGTGTGTATTCGGCCATATGGGTGGGATTGGGTGGGGAAGAGATGTTGAATTTTGAAGGTAAGTGGGTGTAAGGATGTGAGTGGTAAATGGAAAACAGAAGGGATGATCATGAATGGAAAGAGAGATGATGAGGTAGGTGGGGATCCTGTGGGGTTCACAGATCCTGAGATGATCCTGTGGGGTCCACAGATCCTGAGGTGTCAAGGCATTTACATCCCTGCACCAAGTTAGGCATGCAAAATGCCCTTGCACACAACTCTGGGCGTTCAGCGCCAGGTTGGTGCCCATTTTGGGCGTTCAACGCCCATTTGCTGCCATTTCTGGCGTTGAACGCCAGAACCATGCTTGTTCTGGGAGTTCAGCGCCAGGATGCTCCCATTCTGGGCGTTCAGCGCCAGAACTATGCTCTGTTCTGGCGTTTGAACGCCAGACAGATGCTCCTCCAGGGTGTGATTTTTCTTCTGCTGTTTTTGATTCCGTTTTTGAATTTTTTGTTTATTTTGTGACTCCACATGATCATGAACCTAAGAAAACATGAAAAACAATAAAAATAAGAATTAGATAAACATTGGGTTGCCTCCCAACAAGCGCTTCTTTAATGTCAATAGCTTAACAGTGGGCTCTCATGGAGCGTCACAGATGTGCAGAGCATTGTTGAAACTCTCAAACACCAAACTTAGAGTTTGGATATGGGAGTTCAACACCAAACTTAGAGTTTGGTTGTGGCCTCCCAACACCAAACTTAGAGTTTGACTGTGGGGGCTCTGGTTGACTCTGCTTGGAGAGAAGCTTTTTCTGCTTCCTCCCCATGGTTGCAGAGGGAGATCCTTGAGTTTTAAACACAAGGGAGTTCTCATTCCATTGAAGGAATATTTCACCTCTGTCAACATCAATCACAGCTCTTGCTGTGGCCAGGAAAGGTCTTCCTAGGATGATGGATTTATCCTCTTCCTTTCCAGTATCCAGGACTATGAAATCAGCAGGGATGTAAAGGCCTTCAACCTTTACTAACACGTCCTCTACTTGTCCATAAGCCTGTTTTCTAGAGCTGTCTGCCATCTCTAATGAGATTTTAGCAGCTTGCACCCCATAGATTCCCAGTTTCTCTATTACAGAGAGGGGCATGAGGTTTATTCCTGAACCAAGGTCACACAGAGCCTTAAAGATCATGGTGCCTATGGTACAAGGTATTATGAACTTTCCAGGATCCTGTCTCTTCTGAGGCAATGTCAGTTGATCCAGATCACTTAGTTCATTGATGAACAAGGGAGGTTCAACTTCCCAAGCATCAATGCCAAATAATTTGGCATTCAGCTTCATGATTGCACCAAGAAACTTGGCAGTTTGCTCTTCAGTAACATCCTCATTCTCTTCAGAAGAGGAATACTCATCAGAGCTCATGAAGGGCATAAGGAGGTTCAATGGGATCTCTATGGTCTCTAGATAGGCCTCAGAGTCCTTTGGTTCCTCAGAGGGAAGCTCCTTATTAATCACTGGACGTCCCAGGAGGTCTTCCTCCTTGGGATTCACGTCCTCTCCTCTCCTCACAGGTTCGGCCATGGCGCTTATGTCAATGGCCTTGCACTCTCCTTTTGGATTCTCTTCTGTATTGCTTGGAAGAGTACTAGGAGGGATTTCAGTGATCCTTTTACTCAGCTGGCCCACTTGTGCTTCCAGATTTCTAATGGAAGACCTTGTTTCATTCATGAAACTTACAGTGGCCTTAGATAGATCAGAGACTAGATTTGCTAAATTAGAAGCATTTTGTTCAGAGTTCTCTGTCTGTTGCTGAGTTGATGATGGAAAAGGCTTGCTATTGCTAAACCTGTTTCTTCCACCATTATTAAAGCCTTGTTGGGGCTTTTGATCCTTCCATGAGAAATTTGGATGATTTCTCCATGTTGAGTTATAGGTGTTTCCATAAGGTTCACCTAAGTAATTTACCTCTGCTATTGCAGGGTTCTCAGGATCATAGGCTTCTTCTTCCAAAGATGCCTCTTGAGTACTGTTGGATGCAGCTTGCATTCCATGCAGACTCTGAGAGATCATATTGACTTGCTGAGTCAATATTTTATTCTGAGCCAATATGGCATTCAGAGTATCAACTTCAAGAACTCCCTCCTTCATAGGCGTCCCATTACTCACAGGATTCCTTTCAGAAGTGTACATGAACTGGTTATTAGCAACCATGTCAATGAGTTCCTGAGCTTCTGCAGGCGTTTTCTTTAGGTGAATGGATCCACCTGCAGAAGTATTCAGTGACATCTTTGATAGCTCAGATAAACCATCATAGAATATATCCAGGATGGTCCATTCTGAAAGCATGTCAGAAGGACACTTTTTGGTCAACTGTTTGTATCTTTCCCAAGCTTCATAGAGGGGTTCACCTTCTTTCTGTCTGAAGGTTTGAACATCAGCTCTAAGCTTGCTCAGCTTTTGAGGAGGAAAGTACTTGGCTAAGACAGCCGTGACCAGCTTATCCCAAGAGTTCAGGCTGTCTTTGGGTTGAGAATCCAACCATAATCTAGCTCTGTCTCTTACAGCAAAAGGGAAAAGCATGAGCCTGTAGACTTCAGGATCTACTCCATTAGTCTTAACAGTATCACATATCTGCAAGAATTCAGTTAAGAACTGAAAGGGATCTTCAGATGGAAGTCCATGAAACTTGCAGTTCTGCTGCATCAGAGAAACTAATTGAGATTTCAGCTCAAAGTTGTTTGCTCCAATGGCAGGAATGGAGATGCTTCTTCCATGTAAATTGGAATTAGGTGCAGTGAAGTCACAAGCATCTTTCTTATATTATTATTATTTTCGGCTGCCATCTCCTCTTCTTGTTCGAAAATTTCTGAAAAGGTTTCCTCTGGATTGTTGTATTTTAGCTTCTCTTAATTTTTTCTTCAGAGTCCTTTCAGGTTCTGGATCTGCTTTAACAAGAATGTTCTTGTCCTTGCTCCTGCTCATATGACAAAGAAGATGTCACAGAAAAAATAGTAATAATAATATGGATCCTTTATACCACAGTATAGGGATCCTTGTGTTAGTAGAAGAAAAGAAGGGAAGAAAATCTGAACTCAGAGAGAGAGGGGGTTCGGATTTTTGGAGAGTTGAAGGAAAGATGTTAGTATATCAATAAACAAATAGAAGAAGATGAGAGGGGGAAGTGAATTTTCGAAAACAATTTTTGAAAAAGAGTTAGTGATTTTTGAAAATAGTTTTTGAAAAATGTTTAGTATTTTTTTCGAAATTTTTTTTTTAAATAAAAAATAAAAATAATTAGTTAATAGAAAAGAAATTTTTGAAAAAGAGGGAAGATATTTTCGAAAATTAGAGAGAGAGAGTTAGTTAGGTAGTTTTGAAAAAGTTAAGAAACAAACAAAAAGTTAGTTAGTTAGTTGTAACAAATTTGAAAAGATAAGAAGTTGGGAAGTTAGAGAAGATATTTTGAAATCAAATTTTGAAAAAGATAAGATAAGAAGATATTTTTTTGAAAAGATATGATAGAAATTAGTTTTGAAAAAGATTTGATTTTTAAAATCACAATTAATGACTTGATTCATAAGAAATCACAAGATATGATTCTAGAACTTAAAGTTTGAATCTTTCTTAACAAGCAAGTAACAAACTTCAAATTTTTGAATCAAAACATTAATTGATTATGTTATTTTCGAAAATTTGATATAAAAATAAGAAAAAGATTTTTGAAAAATATTTTTTTTAATTTTCGAAAATAACTAAGAATTTTGAAAAAGATTTGATTTTTGAAAAAGATAAGATTTTCAAATTGAAAATTTGATTTGACTCGTAAGGAACAACTTTGATTTTTAAAAATTTTTGAAAAAGTCAACTCAATTTTCGAATTTGATGAGAGAAAAAGGGAAAGATATTTTTTTTTTTTGAATTTTTATGATGAGAGAGAAAAACAAGAAAAATGATGCAATGCATGAAATTTTTAGATCAAAACAATGAATGCATGCAAGAATGCTATGAATGTCAAGATGAACACCAAGAACTCTATGAATGTCATGATGAACATCAAGAACATATTTTTGAAAAATTTTTAATGCAAAGAAAACATGCAAGACACCAAACTTAGAATTCTTTAATGCTTAGACACTAAGAATTCAAGAATGCATATGATAAACATGATAAGAAACAAAACAAAAAATCATCAAGATCAAACAAGAAGACTTACCAAGAACAACTTGAAGATCATGAAGAACACTATGAATGCATGATATTTTCGAAAAAATGCAAGATGCATATGCAAGTGACACCAAACTTATGATATGACTTAAGACTCAAACAAGAAACACAAAAATATTTTTGATTTTTATGATTTTCTATTTTTTTGGATTTTTATTTTATGTTTTTCGACAAATAATTTTGAAAAAGAAAATAAGGATTCCAAAATTTTTAATATGAATTCCAGGAATCTTATGCTCTAAAGCTCCAATCAAAGGGTCAGGCATGGCTTAATAGCCAGCCAAGCTTTAGTATGTAACTCAGACATGACACGCCTGACATTCCTTACATTCAACAGCCAATTGGCTAAGAAAGATAAAGAAGCTCTTTTCTTGAGTATAAGAATTGAGACATGGCTTTACAGCCAGCTAGGCTTCAACATGCTCCATGAAACACTAGAATTCATTCTTAAAAATTCTGAAAGGAAAACATATTTTTGAAAACATTTTTATTTTTAAAATTTTTTTTTTCGAAAACAAAGGAAGAATTTTTGAAAGATTTTTGAAAAATTTTTTGAAAACAAGACAAAAAGAAAATTACCTAATCTGAGCAACAAGATGAACCGTCAATTGTCCAAACTCGAACAATCCCCGGCAACGGCGCCAAAAACTTGGTGCTGTTGCCGGATCAAAAGGGAATCTGGCACTGATGTTACCGGACCAAAAGCTTGCCGAAAACTCAAACAATCCCCGGCAACGGCGCCAAAAACTTGGTGCACGAAATTGTGATCTCCAGGCTCGAACAATTCCTGGTAATGGCTCCAAAGCTTGGTGCTCTGATCTTAATTCATAATTGTCACAACTTCGATACAACTAACCAGCAAGTGCACTGGGTCGTCCAAGTAATACCTTACGTGAGTAAGGGTCGAATCCCACGGAGATTGTTGGTATGAAGCAAGCTATGGTCACCTTGTAAATCTCAGTCAGGCGGATATAAAATAATCATGGAGTTTTCGAATAATAAATAATAGAATAGGGATAGAGATGCTTATGTAATTCATTGGTGAGAATTTCAGATAAGCGAATGGAGATGCTTTTCGTTCCTCTGAACCTCTGCTTTCCTGCTATCTTCATCCAGTTAGTCTTACTCCTTTCCATGGCTGGCTTTATGCAAGGGCATCACCGTTGTCAGTGGCTACATCCCCTCCTCTCAGTGAATAATATGCTCACGCACCCTGTCACGGCACGGCTATTCATCTGTCGGTTCCCGATCATGCTGGAATAGGATTCACCCTCCTTTTGCGTCTGTCACTAACGCCCAGCACTCGCGAGTTTGAAGCTCGTCACAGTCATTCAATCATTGAATCCTACTCGGAATACCACAGACAAGGTTTAGACTTTCCGGATTCTCTTGAATGCCGCCATCATTCTAGCTTACGCCACGAAGATTCTGGTTAGGAGATCTAAGAGATACTCATTCTAGCTTAATTCATGTAGAACAGAAGTGTTTGTCAGGCACGCATTCATAGGGGAGAATGGTGATGAGCGTCACACATAATCATCACCTTCATCACGTTCTTGGGTGCGAATGGATATCTTAGAAGCGAAATAAGAAGAATTGAATAGAAAACAGTAGTACTTTGCATTAATCTTTGAGGAACAGCAGAGCTCCACACCTTAATCTATGGAGTGTAGAAACTTTACCGTTAAAAATACATAAGTGAAAGGTCCAGGCATGGCCGAGAGGCCAGCCCCTCTGATCTAAGAACCAGGCGTCCAAAGATGTCAAATACAATAGTAAGAGGTCCTATTTATAATAAACTAGTCACTAGGGTTTACATGAGTAAGTAATTGATGCATAAATCCACTTCCGGGGCCCACTTGGTGTGTGTTTGGGCTGAGCTTAAGTGTTGCACGTGCAGAGGCCATTTGTGGAGTTGAACGCCAGTTTTTGTGCCAGTTTGGGCGTTCAACTCTGGTTTTGGATCCTTTTCTGGCGCTGGACGCCAGATTTGGGTAGAAAGCTGGCGTTGAACGCCAGTTTACGTCGTCTATTCTTGGCCAAAGTATGGACTATTATATATTTCTGGAAAGCCCTGGATGTCTACTTTCCAACGCAATTGGAAGCACGCCATTTGGAGTTCTGTAGCTCCAGAAAATCCACTTTGAGTGCAGGGAGGTCAGAATCCAACAGCATCAGTAGTCCTTTTTCAACCTCTGAATCTGATTTCTGCTCAGGTCCCTCAATTTCAGCCAGAAAATACCTGAAATCACAGAAAAACACACAAACTCATAGTAAAGTCCAGAAATGTGAATTTAACACAAAATCTATTAAAAACATCCCTAAAAGTAACTAGATCCTACTAAAAACATACTAAAAACAATGTCAAAAAGCGTATAAATTATCCGCTCATCACACTTGCCGGTTAGTTTGTGGTTATAAATTCCACACCAATAGGGAGGTGGTGGTTCTTGGGAGTAATTGGGTTGGAATTGGGGTGGATAAGGGTTAGGGTCATATGGAGGTGAATGGTGGTAGTTGGCTTGTGAGTGTGGTGGTTCAAAGATGCATTGAGGAGGTGGTTCATAGGTATATAGCGGGGCTTGTTGGTAATTACAAGTGGTTCCACCATATCTATCATCTTGGTATGCACCTCGGAATGGTTTCTGACTATAGTAATTTGGTGGGTGATGGTTATCACAAAAGGGTCCACCATAACTATTGTCTTGACATGCATTGTTGAATGGTCGTCGTCCATGGTAGTTTGGAGGGTGTTGTTGCCCAAAGGGTTGATCAGATCCTCGAGGCTCCTTCCATCTCTTATTGTTTTGACCTTGATGCATGTTCCTGTTATAACTTCCATTCCTTTCAACATTATTAGAACCAAACTCAAAGCGACGGGGGTAAGAACTCATAGTAACTAATAAAAATTAAAAATAAAAATAAAAACAAATTTAAATTAAAAGGTTATTGAAATTTAAATTTTGAATTTTGAATTTTTAAATTTTCAATTTTGAATTTTTAAATTTTGAATTTTGAATTTTTTTGAATTTTGAAAGAAGATAAGGTTTTGAAAAAGATATGATTTTTTGAAAAAGATTTGAATTTTGAAATTTAAAACTAAGATAAGATAAGATAAAAATTTTAAAATAGAAATCTGAAGTTTTTTTTTTTGTATGCAAATTTCAAAAATTCAATTAAAATAAAGAGAAAAGATATTTTTGAATTAAATAAGGGATAAGAAAAATAATAAAATGACACCAAACTTAAAATTTTTAGATCAAAACGAAGAGAATAACTAAGAACAACTTGAAGGTCAAGATAAACATGAAGAACAAATTTTTAAAAAAAAAATTTAATAACTAAATAAAAACCAATAACCTCTTAATTTATGAAAAAGAAAAAATAAAAACAAAAATAAAAACAAATAAACAAGCAAAAAGCAAATATTTACAATAACCAATAAAAAGGCACACGTTTACATTTCCCCGGCAGCGGCGCCATTTTGAAGAGAGAACTTTTGCGTGGTCTAGAAATTCGCAGATAAATCCTCGTTGCAGGTATAGCCTCTAAACCAACAAAAGTCCTTTCTTACAAACATTTTGGTTGTCACAAGTAACAAACCCCTTTGAAATTGATAACCGAAGTATTTAACCTCGGGTCGTCTTCTCAAGGAACTGCAGGGAGGTATGTTCTTATTATTGGTTATGAGTCTTGTAAATTGGGGGATTTGAAAGTGAGGAACAGGTAATTTAAATAACAAGTAAAATAAATAAATAACTATAAAATAAACTCTTGGCAAGGTATGAAAATTCGGAAGTCCTATCCTAGTTATTCTTATGAGAATTGAAGTTAATCCCACTTAGTTAACCTTCTCTAAAGCAAAGGAAAGTCAAGTGAACTTAATTAGTTATATTCCCAAGTCCTAGCCAACTCCTAAGGAAAGACTAGAGTTAGTGGAATTCAATTCAATTAGCAAACATAACAATCAATCACGATAAGTTTAATAACTCAAGAATTTCCAGTTAATCAATTAAAGCCAAGGACATGAAAAGCTAAATAAGAATTATAAATCTGAAATACCTCAATTGCATTAATAAGAGAAAATCAATCTAAACATGAAGAGTTCATAAGCTAAATTGTTAAAATAAATAAAAAGGACATTGAACCTGGAACTCAGAAGAAATTGTAAGTTGAAATAATAAAGTTGAAATAATAAGAAATCCTAATTCCTTTAAGAGGAATCCTAATCCTAAATCCTAAGAGAGAGGAGAAAACCTCTCCCTTTAAAAACTACATCTAAAACTAAAAATTATGAATTATGAGCTGATGTATATGAATGGATGCATTCTCCCACTTTATAGCCTCTAATCTGTGTTTTCTGTGCCGAGAACTGGGTCAGAAAAACCCAGAATTCGCTGGTTTCGAATTCAAACACGCTGGTTTTTTCGCCACTGCAACGCGTCCGCGTAGATCACGCGTTCGCGTCACTTATCGTCAGAGGTCAGGCTTTCCAATTATATATCAAATCGAAGCCCCAGACGTTAGCTTTCCAATTTAACTAGAACCCCATCATTTGGACCTTTTTAGGTAAAGTTATAGCCGTTTGAGTGAGAAGAGGTCAGGCTAACAGCTTTGCAGTTCCTTCAACTTCTTGTATTCCTTCCATTTTTGCATGCTTCCTTTCCATCCTCTAAGCCATTCCTGTCCTATAAACTCTGAAATCACTTAACACACATATCAAGGCATCTAATGGTAATAAGAGAGGATTAATATTAGCAATTTAAAGGTCCAGGAAACATGTTTTCAATCATAGCACAAAATTAGGAAGGAAAATGTAAAACCATGCAAATAGTATGAATAAGTGGGTAGAGAGTTGATAAAAATCACTCAATTGAGCACAAGATAAATCATAAAATAGTGTTTTATCACCAAGCATAAGAAGCAACATTGGTGGCCAAATATGGCTCATCAACGTTTCCTAGCAACGCTGCCAAGGAAGAGAGTGAGCAATTTTAGTGGCCAAAGTTAGCTCACTAACGCTGCCCACTAACATGCCAAGCATAAGGAGCAACGTTGGTGGCCCAAAGATGGCTCACCAACGTTGCTAGCAAGATATGGTGCCAACGTTAGTGTGCTAACGTTTCTTAAAGTTAGCACACTAACATCTTCGATAAATCTTCAAGTTGGAGTTGGAAAAATTGCTAGTGTGCGTACGCATGAGGCATTGTGTGCACGCACAAGGCATGATGCGTACGCACAAGGAAGAGCGTTGGTGCACCAACGTTGGTGAACAAACGCTAGTGGCAAAGTTCCTAAAGGATTTTAAAGGCAACGTTAGCCACCGTTTGTGCACTAACGTTGGTGACTAACACCAAGGCCAATTCCAATTTCAATGACACCCATGCAAGCTTATGAACGTTAGTGAGCTAATGCCTAGATCAACGCCACAAAGAGTCACTCCTAACTTGCTTCAACTAAAGGCCAAAGCCCACATCCAAAGACTTGAAGATTGATTTGGAAAGTGTATAAATAGGACAGATTTTGAAGTCAGAAGGAGGCTGGGAAGCAGGGACCCTAATTGGAAAACCCTGAATCATTTTCTTTGTACTTTGTTTTACTTTTTGTACTTTTCTTTTCCTTTTGATTTTGCTGAGCAATGATGAATTAAACCCCACATCATTAGGGGGAGGAGCTCTATTGTAATTGACATGATTGAATGAAATTCTTCTTCTTCTCAATCTTCTTGTTGTAGCTAACAGATAACTTCTATTTTCATTTTGATCAATTCACTCCAGAAGGGGGGTTTTAGATCCATGAATTTCTGTGTGAGTCTCGGAAGGGGAATCATAGAAATTAGATTGAAGCTCTATCTCTCACAACTCTCTTGATCAACAACATTTGGGAGGAATTGAAATCTTGAGAGTTGGTGTGGCTCATGGATAAGAGATATGCACTTAACCTCTTCTCATGACAATTGGATCAAGGAATTGGCAAATTGATTGTGATTAGAGAAATTATGTTGCCAAGGAATTGGGACTCAGTTAATTCCAATCTACCTTAGATCTACTTCATATGATTGAGAATGGAGTTGAGACCTATTGATTCATGATAGATTATGATATCTCCAATCCCTAATGAATCTTTCTCTTTGTCATTTTTCACTTTGATTTCCTTGAATTCACTTTAATTGCCTTGAATTTCTTGCTTCCTTTTAATTTCCAGCACCCAATGCCCTTTACATTTCATGCAATTTACTTTCCATTGCTATTTACATTCTTGCCTTTACTTTTTTGTCATTTAAGCTTCAGCTTATTTAAGTTCTTTGCTCTCTAAGTTTTAGCTCTTTACATTTCATGCCATTTAAATTTCTGTCCTTTACTTTTCAGCATTTAAATTCCTAGTACTCTATACTTTGTGCCACTTTCTGTCCTTTTACCTTCCAACATTTAAATTTCTAGTACTTTACATTTTGTTGTTTCACTTTCCTTGTTTCTATTCATCAATTTTCACCAAAACCTTTCAATATCTGCTTGACTAGATAAACCACCTCACAAAAGTTGCTCAATCCATCAATCTATGTGGGATCAACCTCACTCTTGTGAGTTATTACTTGACGATTCAGTGCACTTGAGGAAGGGGATTTGTGCAGTGCAAATTCCCGCATCATCAAGTTTTTGGCGCCATTGCTGGGGATTGATTTAGATTGATAATGATTTAGTAGGTGATAGTCTAGATTTGACATTTTTCTTTTGTTTTCTTTCAAGCATATTAACTGTTTGAAATATTGTGTCTACTAACTCTAACATTCACTCTAGCAATAGAGTGTTCAGTTGTCATTTTTTGTTTATTTTGTGTTCTGTATGCTAGGGAAAAGAAGAGGTGCTTCTACTTCCTTTGATTATGAACTCGAAAGAACCTTCCTGAGACATAGAAGAGAAATAAGAGGGAAGGGTGTGATTGGAGAAGAAGATTTAGAGGAGGATCTTGATCAAGTCATGGAGGATAACATGCACAATCCACTTGAGGAGGTTGCCAACAACCATGGTCAACCTGCCAGGAGAGTGCTAGCCTCCTACACCATCCCTGACCCAAGAAATTGTGGGAGTAGCATTCTTACTCCAAATGTGAATGCCAACAACTTTGAGCTTAAACCACAGCTCATTACTATAGTTCAGAACAATTGCCACTATGGAGGAAGTGCTGCTGAAGACCCAAATCAATATCTCTCTATTTTTTGAGGAAATGGGACACTATCAAGACCAATGGGGTACATCTAGACATCTACAAGCTGCTGCTGTTTCCCTTCTCTCTAAGGGACAAGGTTACTCAATGGTTGGAAACATTTCCAAAAGAAAGCATCACCAATTGGGATGACATGGTTAGCAATTTCTTAGCCAAGTTCTACCCCCCTAAAAGAATCATAAAGCTCAAGACTGATGTCCAAACTTTCAGACAACTGGAGGGAGAGTCATTATATGAAGCTTGGGAAAGGTATAAAGCACTAATCAGAATATGTCCTCCAGACATGTTTAGTGAATGGGTGAAGCTCCAAAACTTCTTTGAGGGCCTCTCTTTGAAAGCAAGAAAAGCTTTGGATTACTCTTCAGGAAGGTCACTCCAAATGATGAAAACTTCACAAGAAGCACATGATCTCATAGACATGGTGGCCAACAATTAGTATTTCTACTCCTCGAAAAGACAAGCAGCCCCAAAGAGAGGTGTCTATGAGCTTGAAGGTGTGGATGCAATCTTAGCCCAGAACAAGCTAATGCACCAGCAACTTCAACAAATAGAGGGAGATGATGTCAAAGAGGATGAATGGACTGCAATTAGCTGCAGTGAGCACAACCAGCCAATCCCCAACTGTTTGGGGATAACATGAAGAAACCTATGAGGCGTGCAACAATGAGCAAGAACCTGAACAAGTCCACTACATGCACAATCCATGTTCTGGCCAAAATGACTTCCATGGAGACACATACAACCCCTCATGGAAGAACCATCCCAACATGAGATAGGGAGAAAACCAGAACCAATGGCAGAGGAACTCTAACCCCAAAAATTTTTACAACACAAACAATCAAAACCACCAGCCCACTAACAACAACCCATACAAAAAACTATAAAACAATAACCCCACATCTACATACTACCCACAAAACAACCCTTCAAACACCCCAATCAACTTCCATCAACCATCAACATCCCACACTCAACCACATCCACATCAAGAATCCTAAAGAATCTCTAACTTAGAGATGATGATGTACAAACTCATGAATAATCAAGAGAAGGCCAACAACAATTATGAAGCGTCTATGAGGAACCTTGAAAGGCAAATTGGGCAACTGTCTAAGTAGCCTGTTGAGAGACCAAGCAAGACATTCCCAAGTGACACAATTCCTAACCCCATGGAAGAATGTAAAGCCATATAACTAAGGAGTGGAAAGATATTGGGAGATGATACCAAGGTTGCCAGCAAGGAACAAACAGAGGTTGATAAGAATGACAAGAAGGACTCCAAGAAAGATGAAGAACCACAAACTTCACTGAAGGGCAAGAAACCATCAGAGGCACAACCACAGGAGCAGAGGAAGGAGGTGAAGCCATATGTCCCTCCACTACCCTATCCTCAGAGATTGCACAAGGAGCTCAAAAACCAACAATTCCCTAAATTCTTGGAGATTTTCAAGAAGCTAAAGATCAAACTTCCACTTGCTGAAGCGTTAGAACAGATGCCACTCTATGCAAAGTTCCTCAAGGAACTCATTAACAAGAAAAGGAGTTGGAAAGAAAAAGAAACTGTGATTCTGAGCCAGGAGTGTAGTGCTGTAATTCAGAAAGGATTGCCACCAAAACTCAAAGATCCAGGGAGTTTCTTCATACCATGTACTATTGGGAAAATACCAATTGATAAAGCTCTGTGCAACTTGGGTTCAAGCATCAACTTGATGCCACTTTCGATGATGAGAAAGCTGTCAATAGAAGAGGTGAAGTCCACCAGAATGTCACTACAGCTACCTGATAGATCCCTCATAATACCCAATTGAGTGGTAGAGAATCTTCTAGTCAAAGTTAGCAAGTTCATCTTCCCTACAGAATTTGTGATTCTAGATTTAGATAAAGAAGAAAGTGATTCAATTATACTGGGAAGACCCTTTCTAGCCATAGCAAGAGCCATCATTGATGTAGAAAAAGGAGAGATGATTTTGAGGGCACACGATGAACAAATAACTCTTAATATCTTGAAAGACATACAATGTCCTGCTGCAAAAGGAAAACTGCATGAAGATTGAGGATAAAGACTTAAACTAGATGGAGAAGCCCAAGGAATCACTCATAAACTCACTGATGAGCGGATAATTTATACGCTTTTTGGCATTGTTTTTAGTATGATTTTTATATATTTTAGTTAGTTTTTATTATGTTTTTATTAGTTTTTAAATAAAAATCACAATTCTGGAATTTACTATGAGTTTATGTGTTTTTCTGTGATTTCAGGTATTTTCTGGCTGAAATTGAGGGACCTGAGCAAAAATCTGATTTAGAGGCTGAAAAAGGACTGCAGATGCTGTTGGATTCTGACCTTCCTGCACTCAAAGTGGATTTTCTGGATCTACAGAAGCCCAATTGGCGCGCTCTCAATTGTGTTGGAAAGTAGACATCCTGGGCTTTCCAGAAATAGATAATATTCCATACTTTGCCCGAGATTTGATGGCCCTAACAGGCGTTCTAAGTCAGCTCAAGAATTCTGGTGTTTAACTCCAAAACTGGCACAAAAGCTAGAGTTAAACGCCCAAACTGGCACAAAAGCTGGCGTTTAACTCCAAGAAAAGTCTCTACACATGAAAGCTTCAATGCTCAGCCCAAGCACACACCAAGTGGGCCCGGAAGAAGATTTCTGCATTAATTACTGATTTCTGTAAACCCTAGGCTACTAGTTCTCTATAAATAGGGCCTTATGCTATTGTATTTTCATACTATCTATCTTTTACTCATACTTGGATAGACCTTTTCACGTTTGGGGGCTGGCCTCATGGCCATGCCTAGACCTTGTTCTTATATATTTTCAACGGTGGAGTTTCTACACACCATAGATTAAGGTGTGGAGCTCTGCTGTTCTTCAAGAATTAATAAAAAGTACTATTGTTTTTTTATTCAACTCAAGTCTATTTCTTCTCCAAGATATTCATTCGTTCTTCAACTTGATGAATGTGATGATCCGTGACACTCATCATCATTCTTACCTATGAACATGTGCCTGACAACCACCTCTGTTCTACTACCAATGGCTTGAATGCATATCTCTTGGGTTTCTAATCTAAGATTGGAACCATCGTGGTATTGGCTAGAATTATTAGCGGTCATTCTTGAGATCTGGAAAGTCTAAACCTTGTCTGTGGTATTCCGAGTAGGATCTGGGAAGGGATGACTGTGACGAGCTTCAAACTCGCGATTGTGGGGCGTGTGACAGACGCAAAAGTATCAATGGATCCTATTCCGACATGATCGAGAACCGAAAGATGATTAGTCATGCGGTGACAGCGCATTTGGAATGTTTTCACTGAGAGGACGGGAAGTGGTCATTGACAACGGTGATGCCCAACATAAAGCTTGCCATGGAAAGGAGTATGAATGATTGGAAGAAGGCAATAGGAAAGCAGAGGTTCAGGAGGAACAAAGCATCTTCATACGCTTATCTGAAATTCCAACCAAAGAATTACATAAGTATCTCTATCTTTATTTTATGTTTTATTTATCTTTTAATTATCAGTTCTCCATAACCATTTGAATCCGCCTGACTGAGATTTACAAGGTGACCATAGCTTGCTTCAAGCCGACAGTCTCCGTGGGATCGACCCTTACTGACATAAGGTTTATTACTTGGACGACCCAGTGCACTTGCTGGTTAGTTGTGCGAAATTGTGACAAAGTGTGATTCACGTTTAAGAGCTCCAAGTTTTTGGCGCTATTGTTGATGATCACAATTTCGCATACCAAGTTTTTGGCGCCGTTGCCAGGGATTGTTCGAGTTTGGACAACTGACGGTTCATCTTGTTTCTTAGATTAGGTACTTTTCATAATTTTTAAGAATTAATTCTAGAGTTTCAAGGTGATGTTCTTAGCATCACAAAAGCTGATTGATTCTCATCAATTTAGCTGCTGAATGTAATGTCCTGCTGAAGCTTGGCCAAACATGTCTAATCTTTTTAGACTGAAGCTTTTGACTAACATTGCATGATTCTTGGAATTCTCATTAAAAGTTTTGATTCTCTTTATTTTCTTTTTCCATATAAGTTTCGAAAATCACAAAAAAAAAAATTATAAAACCATAAAAATAAAAAATATTTTATGTTTCTTGTTTGTGTCTAGTATCAATTTTTAAGTTTGGTGTCAATTGCATTCTTCTTGCATTTTTCGAAAACATGCAATATGTTCTTCATTGATCTTCAAGTTGTTCTTGATGATTTCAGTGCTCTGATCTTTAAATTCTCTTGTTTTGTGTGTTTTGTTGTTTCTCATATGCATTCTCAATTTGTTAGTGTCTCTTATATGAAATTTTTTTAAGTTTAGTGTCCTGCATGCATTGTTTGATTTGAGTTTCCTAAGATTAGTCGTATTTTGATTGTTTCTCATCATTAAAAATTCAAAAATATTTTCAAAATTGTGTCTTTTCAAGTCAATAATACAGAGAATTGAAGAATCAGAACATTCAGCAGAGGAATCAAACAGAAAAAGCTGGGCGTTCAAAACGCCTAGTGAAGAAGGAAAACTGGCATTTAAACACTAGTCAAATTTTTTTCAAATCTTAATAATTTTTCAAAATCAAATCTTTTTCAAATCACATCTTTTCAATCATATCTCTTCAAAATCAATTTCTTTCCATTTTTTTTAATTTTCAAAAATCCTTGTTATAATTAATGATTTACTTCAAAATTTTCAAGTTGTTACTTGCCTATTAAGAAAGGATCAAACTTTAAATTTTAGAATCATATCTTTTAATTTCTTGTTAGTCAAGTAATCAACTTTAATTTTAAAAACTTTCTTTTTCTAAATTGATTTTCAATCATATCTTCTCAATCATATCTTCTCAATCACATCTTTTTCAAAATTAATTTTCAATCATATCTTTTTAATTTCTAATTTCAAAATATTTTTTTTTCAAATCACTTAATTTCTTTCCTAATTTTAGTTTTCGAAATTCATCAATCAAATTTTCAAAATTTCTTTTAATTATTTCAAAATCTTTTACTTTAATTTTGAAAATTCTTCCCCTCTTCTCACATCCTTCTATTTAAAGGACTAACACTCTTCCTCAAGGTGCAATTCGAATTCCCTCCTTCTTTATATGTTTGAATTCTCTTCTATCTACCTCCTCCTTCTATTCTTCTTTTCCTCTAACACCTCAAGGAATCTCTATACTGTGACATAGAAGATTCCCTACTTTCTTGTTCTCTTCTCTTTCATATGAGCAGGAACAAAGATAAAGGCATACTTATTCAAGCTGATCCTGAACCTGAAAGGACCTTGAAGAGAAAGCTAAGAGAAGCTAAAGAACATCTCTCTTTAGAGGGCCTAACAGAGCTCTTCAAGGAAGAAGAAACCATGGCAACCGAAAACAACAATGCCAACAATGCAAGGAAGGTGCTTGGTGATTTTACTGCACCTACTCCCTACTTCTATGGGAGAAGCATCTCAATCCCTGCCATTGGAGCAAACAACTTTGAGCTTAAGCCTCAATTAGTTTCTCTAATGCAACAGAATTGCAAGTTTCATGGACTTCCATTGGAAGATCCTCATCAGTTCTTAGCTGAATTCTTGCAAATCTGTGACACTGTCAAGACCAATGGGGTTGACCCAGAAGTCTACAGACTTATGCTTTTCCTTTTGCTGTAAGAGACAGAGCTAGGACATGGTCGGACTCACAACCTAAAGAAAGCCTGAACTCTTGAGAAAATCTAGTCAATGCCTTCTTGGCAAAGTTCTTTCTACCTCAAAAATTGAGCAAGCTTAGAGTGGAAGTCCAAACCTTCAGACAGAAGGAAGGTGAATCCCTCTATGAAGCTTGAGAAAGATACAAGCAATTTATCAGAAGATGTCTTTCTGACATGCTTTCTGAATGGAGCATCATAGGTATTTTCTATGATGGTCTGTCTGAACTATCTAAGATGTTATTGGATAGCTTTGCTGGAGGATCTCTTCATCTGAAGAAGATGCCTGTAGAAGCTCAGGAACTCATTGAAATGGTGATACGCAGAAAACTTGTCTCTCAACAAATTTTCTTCGGCAAGTGTACCGAATTTGTCGTCAAGTAAAAACTCACAATAGAGTGGGGTCCAATCCCACAGAGATTGATTGATCAAGCAACTTTAATTAGAGGAATATTCTAGTTGAGTGAACCAGAATTTGATTTGAGATTTGCAGAAAATTAAATGGCGGGAAAGTAAATAGCAGAAACAGTAAATGCTAGAAATGAAGAGCTGAATGTAAATGGCGGAAAGTAAATTGCAGAATCTTAAACGGGAATGGCGTAATTGCTCATAAAAGTAAATGAAAAAAATTAAAGAGAATGGGTAAGATTAGAAATGGGGAGTTCATTGGGCTCAGGAGATGTTGCATTCTCCGGATCAAGTTCATTTTCATCTCTTTCTCAATCAATGCATTCATTGATCTCCTTGGCAATCTTAAGTGATCGAATTCCAATTTCTTGGTAATTCAATCTCTCAAATCTTGATCAATAGCCAATTCCTTGGTCAATTGCTCATGAGAAGAGATGAAGTATGGTCACTGATTATACCACATGTATTTCCCAAATCAAGTGTTGGTAGGATTATAGTCACATATCCATCCAAACCCAATTTGGTCTAGCATGAGAAAGCATTTCTAGCATGATCTCTTCATTCCTCTTTCAAGGTTCAGAAGAGATCCAAGTATGAATAGCTTCTTTTCCAAGATAACTACCCAATTGGATGAAGATCAAAAGCTTTCAAGTAAAATCAAGAGAAAAGATAGAAGAAGGAGAATGAAAACTAATATTGATCCATCAAATTACAACAGAGCTCCCTAACCCAATGAAAGGGGTTTAGTTGTTCATAGCTCTGGAAAATGAAAACCAAGATGGAGAATACATGATGAAAGTAAAACTAAAAGTGCAGAGAAAGTAAAATACAGAGAGTAGTTCTATGCCAAAAGCTCCCTAAAGTTTCCAACACTCTAAATTAATTCAAAGCTACTCCTATATATACTACTCTTCTGATCTTCTAGTTGGCTCTTCAAGTCTTGGGTATGGGCCTCTGAATCTTGACTTTGAAGTAGTTATCCTTTTTCCTTGGGCTTAGCTTTGCTTGCAGAGAGAAAAGGTGAAGTAGGCAGGGACTTTGGCTCAGGACGTTAGTGGTGTCAACGTTAAGTGAAAGTTTGGGTTCGAGAACGTTAGTGACAATCACCTTTTTCACTAACGTTCCTAACCCAAATATGATCACGTTGACTTCAACGTTAGTGGCACTAACGTGACCACTAACTTTGCCTCTTGGTCCTTCGCACATGTTATTGGGACTTACCTTTCCCAATAACGTGGAGAGTCCTCCCTTGTCCCTACGTTAGAGTCCACGTTAACTAGGTTAACATGGCTTCTAACGTAGTAATGCCAATTCTTCGAGAACGTTAGTGACACTTACCTTTGTCACTAACGTTCCAACGTGCCCCTATTTCCCACGTTAGAATCCACGTTAACTAAGTTAACGTGGCTTCTAATGTAGTCATGCTAGCCATCTCCAACGTTAGTGACAAAGGTGAGTGTCACTAACGTTGGCTCATCATCTCTTTATCCACGTTAGCTCCCACGTTAACTAAGTTAACGTGGGAGTTAACGTTGCTCATGGTGGCTCTTGGTGGTTCACCCCAACGTTAGTGACAAAGGTAAGTGTCACTAACGTTGGCTATCAATTGCTCTCTCCACGTTAGCTTCCACGTTAACTAAGTTAACGTGGGAGTTAACGTGGCTTATGGAGGCTTGGCCAATGTTAGTGACAAAGGTGAATGTCACTAACGTTGGCTTCTCTTTTGCTTCTTAACGTTAGAGTCCACGTTAACTAAGTTAACGTGGCTCTTAACGTGGCCACTTATGAGCTTGGCCAACGTTAGTGACAAAGGAGAGTGTCACTAACGTTGGCCTTGTTGTCTTCTTCCACGTTAGAGTTCACGTTAACTTAGTTAACGTGACTCTTAACGTGGGCTTATGATGGCTTCGAGGGCGTTATTAGCGATTACCTTTCTCATTAACTTTGCAAGATAGCACCCATTCCACGTTAGAGGTCACGTTAGTGGGACTAACGTGACTGCTAACGTGGTTCTTCTTTGCTTCCTTTGTCCTGAAATCAAGCAACAAAGTGCATCAAAGTTCTAGTCCAATTCATGAGTCATACATCATTCAATTTGTCATATAATTCATGCAAAAATTCTCATGAAATCATGTAAAGTGCACAATGTATGATTGAATCAAGATGTAAGTGAATATCTACCCAAAACTAGCTTATTTTCTAAGAAACTGCATGAAACTACCTTAAAAACAGTAAAGAAAAGGTTAGTGAATCTGGCCAAAATGCCCTGGCATCACAACACCAAACTTAAAGCTTGCTTGTCCCTAAGCAAGTACTGGAACAAGAGAATGATGAATGGAATGGCAAGAGAAATGAGTCATTCTTGTGGAAGTCATGTTCCTGGTTTTATGGTGGTTTCATGCATAGCAACTTAGGTTCATTCCTTCACTGGCTTTCAGACCTTTATCGTGTTCTAGAATACTCACTTGATTGCATCCCATGAGACTTTTATTCATTGATCCTTTTGTTGTCATTTCAGGGCTTATTTGTGTTCTTAGGCTAAGTGCTCTGTAAGGGGGCAACTCTTTAGAATAAGCTTTCAGCCAACACTCCCGAACCAGTTAGTTCAAGGTGCTAGGTGTTGAAGCACCCCTAAGGACTTACTTCCTCAAGTCTCTCCCCCATACATACACACCACAGGCACATGGTTTGTTTATTTTCTTTCCTTGAGGTCTTGTTGTCCAGCACCTCTTTGGGCTTTTAAATGTTCTGTAGCAAAGATTGCTCTTGATAGCAGACTTTCAGCTGATAATCCCGGGTTAGTTAACCCAAGTTACCAGGTGATAAAGCACCCCTGAGAGCTTAGTAATCCAAGCAGATCCTTGGTACAGGAACACCACAGACACATCCCTCAAGACTCAAACCCTTGGTGCCTAGCCTCTTTTCTTGCTATTTTTCTTTTATTCTTCAACTTTGATTGTTCTTTCCCTTTTTCTTATTAGAATCTTGTTATTTAGCTAGTCTCATGGGGTGTGTTCAAGCATATGATTCATGACAGATAGTTGTCTTCCCACCTTGTGGTTGAACCAACTTAGCTAACTTATGACCACACCACAAACTCAGGAACTTACTCCATAGTATGAACTCCACTCTGGTCTTTTATAAAACACTCATTCTCTTTTCATTTGATTCAAAAGGACAAGCATACAAGTAAGTAAGGAAATGATGCAGTAACATTTAGACTAGCAAGCATAGACCTAATCAACAAAAAGTTTAAAAGACAGAATTAAAAAAGGTTCAAACTAACATGGAAGCATGTTCTATTTCATACAAGATCTTCCTTATTTAAAGCATAGAAAGATATGGACCAAAGAAGGAACTCTACCACCTTTTACTCATGTGGTTGCCCGTGCTCCCCTCCTTCTTTGTCCACTTTGTGTCCCTCTTGAGTGCTTGATGTTGCCATGAATTTGAGTTGCTGTGTGAAGAGAGTGGAGGGTACGGATAGATGAGGAATTTGGTTGGTTAGGACAAGGTGTGATGGAGGAATTTGGATGCCAAAGGTGTGAAGTTTGAGAAATAGCACTTTGGGTGTGAAGGGGAAGTACGAAGTAGGATTCACTTATATAGGGAAGTGAGGAGGAGATGAAAGGTGTGGATTGATGGGGTTGGTGTATGATTAACGGATGGAGTTTTGTATAGAATAAGCACAAGGATTACCAACTTTATGATGGGGTTGGTTCATTTTCCAAGTTTGTTCTTCTTTAAATGTTGCCTGGCAACCATTCCCAATGCATCCCCCTTGATACATGTGTGAAATATTCTCCTCTTGTGTTATCCGAACCTTCCTCATTTAATTGTCTAATCAATCCCCTTCAATGCTCCTTTCCCTTTTCCTATAAAAATAAAATAAGAAAAATTAATATGATTGAGAAATTAAACTTTACGGCTAGAATAATAAAGAAAAAGAACTATATTGTTTATTCATGAACACCAACTAACTAACTAACTGTGTATCCTTATATGCACATTGGTGGCACCTTAGGTGACACCAAACTTAGTTTTTAGCACTGGATGAAAAAAGTTTTGTTCAAAGCTCCAAGACTAGCATGCTCTGAGTTGCATTCATGCTCCCTTGGCATGCATCACAACACCAAACTTATTCTTCACTATATACTGCATAATAAGGATTTCACCAAGTATTTGTCAAGTTTGGATTAGAATTCATTAATATTGACTTATTCACTATTTTCTAAAAGCATATAAAACATGGGTTGCCTCCCATGAAGCACTTCTTTAGCATCACTAGCTTGACGTTTCTCTTTCATCAGGGAGGTTGATAATGCTTCAAGTCCTCCCCTCTTGCTGTGGACCTATATCCATTGGTTGTATCAATGATCTCTACATGTTTCAAAGAGAGAACTCTATTGATAGTGAAGACCTTAGGTAACTGAGATGGTACATTGGGGAGATCAGGGGGGATATTTGGGAAGTAAGCTGAGATCACTTTATCCCCTGGAGAGAAGTCTTCGGTAGGGATCTTCTTGTTCCTCCACCTCCTTGGTATCCTCTTCTTTGTTCCTTTGTCTGGTGCCTTGCTCTTTGTGGCCTCTTCTTCGAAGAAAATTTTGTTGCTGCCCTCATATGCCTCTGGTGGTTTATGTTCCTCCAGTTTTTCCTTGAGCTGTGACAACTGGTTATTTACTTGTTCATCAACCAAGGGGATCTCTAGATGTGCTCGTTGTTCTTCAGTACTTGTCTCTTCCTTCAGTGTCTCACTGTGATCCTTCCTTAGTTCCTTGTTCTCTTGATCTGTTTCTTGTGAGAGTTTGAAGACATTAAAGCTGAGTTGTTCATCATGGATCCTCAAAATTAGCTCCCCTCGCTCCACATCTATGAGTGCTCTGGCTGTAGCTAGGAATGGTCTTCCCAATATGGTTGGGTGACTGTGACTCTCTTCCATGTCCAATATGACAAAGTCTGTTGGGAGGAAGTATTTCCCAACCTTTACCAACACATTTTCCACCACTCCTATTGCTTGTTTTTGAGTTTTATCAGCAAGCCTGATGACTACATCTGTGGGCATTATCTCATTGATCTGCAGCCTCTTCATAAGGGATAAGAGCATTAAGTTGATGCTTGCTCCCAAATCGCAGAGTCCCTTATCAAACATGGTTTCTCCGATGGCACAAGGAATGTAGAAACTCCTTGGGTCCTTTCTTTTTGTAGGCAACTTTGGTTGAATGAGGGCACTGCACTCCTTGTTCATCACTATAGTTTGGCCTCCCTTGAGTGAGCTTTTCCTGGGAAGCAGTTCCTTCATATACTTGATGTATGCAGGCATTTGTTGGATGATCTTGATGAATGGTATGTTTACATGCAGAGATGCAAACAAGTCAAGAAATCTTGAATATATTCTCTTCTCCACAGCACCATTGAGTAGTTGGGGAAAGGGTGCATAGAGTCTCAGCAGCTCCTGTTGTGAGATTTTTGGTTCTTGGTGATCTTTTTCCTTTTTCTCTGTTGAGGTCTCTCCAGGTTATTCTGGCGGGCTGTTTGGCTTGTCCTCAGTCTCCTTATCACTTGTAGTGACCATCTTGCAATCTTCCCATCTTACTTTCTTTGTTTCACATCTCGAATTTTTTTCTGTGTCACTTGGGAATCCATCTGTAGGTTTGGGAATCTGCTCAAAGAGATACCCCACTTAAGATTCCAACCTCTTGATGGTGTCTCCCTGGTTCTTAAAATTTGCTCGCACTTCCTCCTTGAACACCTTGTTGTCTTGAATCTCTTTGCATATGCCTTCAAGCAGGTTCTCAATCCTTGAGAGTCTGTCATCAGATGATGGTAGGTTGGGATTGGAGGTAGAAGGATGAGGAGTGTTATTTTGGTTTTGATATGGATGTAGAGAGGTGTTGTTATGGTGGTGTTGATATGTTCTCTGTGTGAATTATTGGTGAGCTGCATTGGTGTTGGGATTGTGACGTCTCTGATCTTGGCCTTGATCTTGTTGATTCCCCCACCCAAAGTTTGGGTGGTTCCTCCATCCAGGGTTGTAGGTTTTGGAGTATGGATCGTGGTTTTGCCTAGGTGAATTCCCAATGTAGTTGGCTTGCTCCTGCTCACTCTCTACCTCTGTATTCACTCCCTCTTGGGTTGTTGATGAGGTAGTGATTGCTGCTACTTGGTTCCTCTCCATCTTCTTGGTGAGGTCAGCTAATTGCTTGGTAATGAGCTTGTTTTGGGCCAGCAGAGCATCTACATTGTTTAGCTCCATCACTCCTCTAGTGTTCCCTCTTTCGGAGGCATAGAAGTAGTCATTCTCTGCTACAGTTTCAATGACATCTATGGCCTCCTCAATGGTCTTCTTCTTGTTCAGAGATCCCCCGGATGAGTGGTCCACTGCCTTCTTTGATTCATAGAAAGGCCTTCATAGAAAATGTGCAGCTGCACCCATTCATTGAACATATCTGGTGGACACCTCCTTGTTAGGTCCTTAAACCTCTCCCATGCTTCATATAGAGTCTCACCATCCTACTGCCTGAATATTTGTACCTCAGCTCTCAGCCTGTTGATTCTTTGAGGAGGATAGAATCTGGCTAAAAATTTGTTCAACACATCTTCCTAGGTTGTCAAACTCTCCTTAGGGAAGGATTTCAGCCATTTAGATGCCTTATCCTTGAGTGAGAAAGGGAACAAAAGAAGTCTATAGGTGTCAGGATGAACACCGTTAGACTTCACAGTATCGCATATCCTCAGGAAGGTGGTTAGATGTTGATTGGGGTCTTCTTGGACGCCTCCTCCGAATGAACAGTTGTTCTGAACAAAGGTGATGAGCTGTGGTTTTAGTTCAAAGTTGTTGGCATGTATGGTTGGCTTTTGAATGCTACTCCCACAGTTTCCTGGGTTTGGGTTGATGTAGGAGCCAAGAACTCTTCTCTCTTGCCCAGCATGATTTGCTAGACCTTCTCTGCCATGGTTGTGAGCCTCTTCTTCATGAATGTTCTCCATATTCTCCTCTATGTTTGGTTCAATGTACTCTTCCTCTTTCTCAGCACCAACTACTCTCTTTCCTCTTGCTTCCCTCCTTAATCTAAGGAAGGTCCTCTCAGGTTCATAATCAAAAGAAGTTGAAGCCCCGCTTCTCCTCCCTGTCATACAACCAACAAGGTACAAGCAAGGAAATAGATCCAGAAACTATTCTAAAAAAAATGCTGTTAGTGTGAGTGATGCAATATATCAAACAGTTAATGGGTGAGTGAAACAAAGTGTAAACAACTGAAATGAAGGGGTTAAAGGGATGGGAATACAAAACAACTGAAACCGAAAGTAAAGTGCTCAAATAGAAATTTAAATCAACAAAATAACAAATGCTCAATCTAGTGATCCTCCAACTTAATCATTGTTGATACAAAATCAATCCCCGGCAACGGCGCCATAAACTTGATACGCGAAAAACTTGTCTCTCAACAAATTTTCTTCGGCAAGTGTACCGAATTTGTCGTCAAGTAAAAACTCACAATAGAGTAAGGTCGAATCCCACAGAGATTGATTGATCAAGCAACTTTAATTAGAGGAATGTTCTAGTTGAGCGAACCAGAATTTGATTTGAGATTTGCAGAAAATTAAATGGCGGGAAAGTAAATAGCAGAAACAGTAAATGCTAGAAATGAAGAGCTGAATGTAAATGGCGGAAAGTAAATTGCAGAATCTTAAACGGGAATGGGTTAATTGCTCATAAAAGTAAATGGCAGAAATTAAAGAGAATGGATAAGATCAGAAATGGGGAGTTCATTGGGCTCAGGAGATGTTGCATTCTCCGGATCAAGTTCATTTTCATCTCTTCCTCAATCAATGCATTCAGTGATCTCCTTGGCAATCTTAAGTGATCGAATTCCAATTTCTTGGTAATTCAATCTCTCAAATCTTGATCAATAGCCAATTCCTTGGTCAATTGCTCATGAGAAGAGATGAAGTATGGACACTGATTATACCACATGCATTTCTCAAATCAAGTGTTGATAGGATTATAGTCACATATCCATCCAAACCCAATTTGGTCCAGCATGAGAAAGCATTTCTAGCATGATCTCTTCATTCCCCTTTCAAGGTTCAGAAGAGATCCAAGTATGAATAGCTTCTTTTCCAAGATAACTACCCAATTGGATGAAGATCGAAAGCTTTCAAGTAAAATCAAGAGAAAAGATAGAAGAAGGAGAATGAAAACTAATATTGATCCATCAAATTATAACAGAGCTCCCTAACCCAATGAAAGGGGTTTAGTTGTTTATAGCTCTGGAAAATGAAAACCAAGATGGAGAATACATGATGAAAGTAAAACTAGAAGTACAGAGAAAGTAAAATACAGAGAGTAGTTCTATGCCAAAAGCTCCCTAAAGTTTCTAACTCTCTAAATTAATTCAAAGCTACTCCTATATATACTACTCTTCTGATCTTCTAGTTGGCTCTTTAAGTCTTGGGTATGGGCCTCTGAATCTTGAGTTTGAAGCAGTTATCCCTTTTCCTTAGGCTTTGCTTGCAGAGAGAAAAGGTGAAGGTGAAGTAGGCAGGGACTTTGGCTCAGACATTAGTGGTGTCAACGTTAAGTGAAAGTGTGGGTTCGAGAACGTTACTGACAATCACCTTTTTCACTAACGTTCCTAACCCAAATATGATCACGTTGACTTCAACGTTAGTGGCACTAATGTGACCACTAACTTTGCCTCTTGGTCCTTCGCACACGTTATTGGGACTTACCATTCCCAATAATGTGGAGAGTCCTCCCTTGTCCCTACGTTAGAGTCCACGTTAACTAGGTTAACGTGGCTTCTAACGTAGTAATGCCAATTCTTCGAGAACGTTAGTGACACTTACCTTTGTCACTAACGTTCCAATGTGCCCCTATTTCCCATGTTAGAGTCCATGTTAACTAAGTCAACGTGGCTTCTAACGTAGTCATGCTAGCCATCTCCAACGTTAGTGACAAAGGTGAGTGTCACTAACGTTGGCTCATCATCTCTTTATCCACGTTAGCTCCCACGTTAACTTAGTTAACGTGGAAGTTAACATTGCTCATGGTGGCTCTTGGTGGTTCACCCCAACGTTAGTGACAAAGGTAAGTGTCACTAACGTTGGCTATCAATTGCTCTCTCCACGTTAGCTTCCACGTTAACTAAGTTAACGTGGGAGTTAACGTGGCTTATGGAGGCTTGGTCAACGTTAGTGACAAAGGTGAATGTCACTAACGTTGGCTTCTCTTTTGCTTCTTAACGTTAGAGTCCACGTTAACTAAGTTAACGTGGCTCTTAACGTGGCCACTTATGAGCTTGGCCAATGTTAGTGACAAAGGAGAGTGTCACTAACATTGGCCTTGTTGTCTTCTTCCACGTTAGAGTTCATGTTAACTTAGTTAACGTGACTCTTAACGTGGACTTATGATGGCTTCGAGGGCGTTATTGGTGATTACCTTTCTCATTAACTTTGCAAGTTAGCACCCATTTCACGTTAGAGGTCACGTTAGTAGGACTAACGTGACTGCTAACGTGGTTCTTCTTTGCTTCCTTTGTCCTGAAATCAAGCAACAAAGTGCATCAAAGTTCTAGTCCAATTCATGAGTCATGCATCATTCAATTTGTCATATAATTCATGCAAAAATTCTCATGAAATCATGTAAAGTGCACAATGTATGCTTGAATCAAGATGTAAGTGAATATCTACCCAAAACTAGCTTATTTTCTAAGAAAATGCATGAAACTACCTTAAAAACAGTAAAGAAAAAGGTTAGTGAATCTGGCCAAAATGCCCTGGCATCAAATGGTTGCAAATACCCAATTCATGTACACTTCTGAAAGGAATCCTGTGAATAATGGGACAACTCAGAAGAAAGGAGTTCTTGAGATTGATACTCTGAATGCCATATTGACTCAGAATAAAATATTGACCCAACAAGTCAATATGATTTCTCAGAGTTTGTTTGAAATGCAAGCAGCAACAGACAGTACTAAGGAAGCTTCCTCTGAAGAAGAAGCTGATGATCCTGAGAACCCAGCAATGGAAGAGGTGAATTACATGGGAGAACCCTATGGAAACACCTATAATCCTTTATGGAGAAATCATCCAAATCTCTCATGGAAGGATCAATAGAGACCTCAACAAGGTTTCAACAACAATAATGGTGGAAGAAACAGGTTTAGCAATAGCAAGCCTTTTCCATCATCTTCTCAACAACAAACAGAGAACTCTAAGCAAAGCCACTCTGACTTAGCAACCATTGTCTCTGATCTAATCAAAACCACTCAAAGTTTCATGACTGAAACAAGGTCCTCCATTAGAAATTTGGAGGCACAAGTGGGTCAGCTGAGTAAGAAAATTACT
This sequence comes from Arachis hypogaea, assembly GCF_003086295.3. Classification (NCBI taxonomy): domain Eukaryota; kingdom Viridiplantae; phylum Streptophyta; class Magnoliopsida; order Fabales; family Fabaceae; genus Arachis; species Arachis hypogaea. The sequence continues at coordinate 53,808,453 of NC_092047.1, forward strand.
GAACTCCCTCTTAGTACTCTCCCAAGCAATACAGAAGAGAATCCAAAGAGAGAGTGTAAGGCTATAAACACGTCTCACATGGCCAAACCTGGAGAGGAGGAAGAGGCAGAATCTCCACTGAGGAAGACCTCAATGGACGTCCACTGACCTCCAAGGAGTTCCCTAATGAGGAACCATGGGAATCTGAGGCTCAGACTGAGACCATAGAGATTCCATTGAATCTACTTCTGCCATTCATGAGCTTTGATGAGTATTCTTCCTCTGAAGAGGATGAAGATGTTACTGAAGAGCAAGTTGCTAAGTACCTTGGAGCAATCATGAAGCTAAATGCCAGGTTATTTGGTAATGAGACTTTGGAGGATGAACCTCCATTGCTCATCAAAGAACTGGATGACTTGACTAGGCAGAAATTACCTCTGAAGAGACAAGATCCTGGAAAGTTTTCAATACCTTGTACCATAGGCACCATGACCTTTGAGAAGGCTTTGTGTGACCTAGGGTCAAGTATAAACCTCATGCCTCTCTCTGTAATGGAGAAGCTAGGGATCATTGAGGTACAAGCTGCAAGAATCTCACTGGAGATGGCAGATAATTCAAAGAAACAGGCTTATGGACTTGTAGAGGATGTCTTGGTAAAGGTTGAAGACCATTACATCCCTGCTGATTTCATAATCCTAGAGACTGAGAAGTGTATGGATGAATCCATCATCCTTGGCAGACCCATCCTAGCCACAGCAAAAGCTGTGATTGATGTTGACAGAGGAGAATTGATCATTCAAGTGAATGAAGACTCCCTTGTGTTTAAAACTCAAGGATACCCCTCTGTCACCATGGAGAGGAAGCATGAAGAGCTTCTCTCAATACAGAGTCAAACAGAGCCCCCACAGTCAAACTCTAAGTTTGGTGTTGGGAGGCCACAACCAAACTTTAAGTTTGGTGTTGAACCCCCACATTCAAACTCGAAGTTTGGTGTTGGGAGGTTCCAACATTGCTCTGAACATCTGTGAGGCTCCATGAGAGCCACTGTCAAGCTATTGACATTAAAGAAGCGCTTGTTGCGAGGCAACCCAATTTTTACTTATCTATATTAAATTTCTATTTTCTTTTGTTATTTTATATTTTCTATAGGTTGATGATCATGTGAAGTCATAAAAATAATTGAAAAATCAAAAACAGAAGGAAAAACAGAATGAAAAACAGAACACCCTGGAGGAGAAACTTAATGGCATTTAAACGCCAGTAAGGGTAGCAGAATGGGCGTTAAACGCCCAGTCTGGCACCATTCTGGGCGTTTAACGCCAGTGATGAGAGAACTTTTGCGTGGTCTAGAAATTTGCGAATAAATCCCCGTTGCAAGTATAGTTTCTAAACCTTCAAAAGTCCTTTCATACAAACATTTTGGTTGTCACAAGTAACAAATTCCTTAAAATTGATAACCGAGTATTTAAACCTCGGGTCTTCTTCTCAAGGAATTGCAGGGAGGTGTTCTTATTATTGGTTATGAAAAAGTGTGTTTTGGGGTTTTGGATTAAGGTAAAAAGTTAGTTGAATGACAAGTAAAATAAAATAATAATAACTATAAAATAAACTCTTGGCAAGGTATGAAGAACTGGAAGTCCTATCCTAGTTATCCTTATCAATTGTGACGAGAATTGGATTTTTTCCCCACCTTATTAACCTCTAACTATGAAGGTAAGTTAAGCGGATGAATTAAATTCGAACCCTCAAGCCCTAGTCTTTCCTTGGGAAAGGCTAGAGTTATAGGATCTCTAATTAATTCTTGAATAATTCCAATTTTCAATCAACACCTCGAGTTGGATAACTCAAGAGTCACCAATTATTTAACCAAAGCCAAAAAGGAAAAATATCTAAATTAAATTAAAAGCATTCATATAAATAAAGCAAAGCAAATCAAATCAGAAAATACGTCAAATAACATTAATTAAGAAAATCAATCCAAACATAAAGAGTTCATAAACTAAATTAAGAAAATAAATAAAAGAACATTGAACCTGGGATTGAGAGTCACTCCTAAAACTAAGAGAAGTCCTAAATCCTAATCCTAAGAGAGAGGAGAGAACCTCTCTCTCTAAAAACTACATCTACTCCTAAAATTGTGAATATGAAAGCTTCCCATGAATGGATGAATTTCCCCACTTTATAGCCTCTAATCTGTATTTTCTGGGCCGCAAACTGGTTCAGAAATAGCCCAGAATTCGCTGGTTGTGAAATCTGCCACGCTAGTTTTTTGTCACTGCGACGCGGCCGCATAGATGACACGGTCACGTCACCTAGCGTCAGGAAAACTATGGCATATTATATATCAAATTGAAGCCCCGGATGTTAGCTTTCCAACGCAACTAGAACCGCGTCGTTTGGATCTCTGTAGCTAAAGTTATAGCCGTTTGAGTGTGAAGAGGTCAGGCTGAACAACTTAGCAATTTCTCCAATTTCTTGTATTCCTTCCACTTTTGCATGCTTCCTTTCCATCCTCTGAGCCATTCCTGCCCTGTAATCTCTGAAATCACTTAACACACATATCAAGGCATCTAATGGTAATAAGAGAGGATTAATATTAGCAAATATAAGTCCAAAGAAACATGTTTTCAATCAAAGCACATAATTAGGAAGGCAAATGTAAAACCATGCAAATAGTATGAATAAGTGGGTAAAAAGTTAATAAAAACCACTCAATTGAGCACAAGATAAACCATGAAATAGTGGTTTATCAACCTCCCCACACTTAAACAATAGCATGTCCTCATGCTAAGCTTAAGAGAAACTATAAAGATGAAGAGGAATTGTAAGATGTATGAAATGCAACCTATCTATATGAATGCAACTACATGCAAAAATGTTTCTACCTACTTGGTTTAAAAGTAAATAAATTCTCCAAGACAAACATAAATCAGATTTCACTAATTAAAATTATACAGTAAAAACAAGTAAACTTGTAAGAAGATAGCTCATAAAAGCAGGGAACATAGAATTAAGCACTGAACCCTCACTGGTAGTGTATATCACTCTAATCTCTCATGTTTATAGGGTTAATCACTCTACTCTTCTCTAATCATACTTTCTAAACCTTGTTCTTCATCTAACCAATCAACAAATATTTAGCATACCAATGCAAACATCATGAGGTCTTTTCAGGGTTGTAATGGGGCTAAGGTAAAGGTAAGGATATATATATATATATATATATATATATATATATAAGGCTAAGTGAGCTAACAAAGTGAATCCTTGATTAGTCTAAGATCTCACCTAACATATACATACTTTATAAAATTTAAAATGCTTTACCTAGTTACCCAAATTTTTCCCACTTTTGTATTACATACTCATGTATCAAACTTATTTTTGAATTTTGTCCCATGTGCATTGATTCTTTTTATTTTGCATTTGGGGTAATATTATTTTTCTTCTTTTTTTCTTTTCTTCTCTCTTTTTATTTTGTATCCCCTTATTTAATTACTTAATATATATATATATATATATATATTTTTTTTTTTTTCAATGCACATGGTAATTTAATTATTTTTGATTTCATATGAGCATGCTTCCCAAATTTTCAAATAACTTATTCAATTTAATTTCCTACTTTTTCATATCATCCCATGTTCCCGTAAAATTTCCCACACTTAAATTATACACAATATCTATCTTAAGCTAACCAAGGATTCAACTTGGGATTTTTATTTTGTTTTTCTGCTTAAGGCTAGTAATGTGGTTATGAAATAGAAGGGGGTTAAAAAGTTCAAGGTGGCTAACAAGGGTGATATAAAAGGTAGGCTTATTTGGGATAAGTGAGCTAATAACAAATAATGACCTCAATCATATGCAAACATGTAAATACACTAAATAATAGACATATAGAATGGAACAAAGCAAAGATTGCAATTATAGAGAAGAAAACACACAAGAATAAAAATTTATGGTTAAATAATGAAACCATGTAAATAAGCTCAAAATCTCACAGGTTGTGTGTTCTTTGACTCAAAAACCATGTTCCAAATACAACTTCAAACAAATTTAACAAAAAATTTTCAAATTAAATTAGTGAAATTTTTCAAAAAAAAAATAGGGTCTTAAAAGAAATTATTACTTTAACCAAGTAGTAACTAAATGCATAAAATCAAACAAATATGCAAATACAACAATAAACTAACAAATAAAATAAAATATTGGTGTTGAATTAGGAAATAACTAACCCATGAAGATCGGTATCGACCTCTCCACACTTAAAGATTGCACCGTCCTCGGTGCATGCTAAGATGTGCAAGTGGACGGGTGGCTTCAACTGATGCTTTTTTCTATAGATTGTGCAGATTGACTTGCCTGTCTCCCCATGTAAACGTCTTCCGGTTCTCTTCCGGGTGGCCATCCTGAAAGAAAAAGGGAAGAAGAGTAACCCAGAAATAAAGATAGGAAAATAAATACAGTATGGGTGGGTTAATGCCAAATAATAAGGGTCTCAATTACATGGTAACTACAACATGCAAGTGAGAAAACAATAGAAGCCATGACATGCCAGTGGTATAAAATGTACAACAATGGGGAAGAGAGTGGGGAAGGAGAGATAATATAAATTCATGTCAATGCAAAAGTAATACAGATATAAAAGATTGGCATTGATTTAAATAATATTACTCAATCAGAATTAAACAAGTCATTAAGCACCAAGAAAATACCAGAAAAGATGTAACAGTTGAATAAGAACATTTGAACACCAATGGTAAAATAAAAAATTTAGAAAAATAAAAATATGCAATGAATGAAAGTATGCAAATAAATAAAATAAAATAAAAGATAAGAAGAATGAGAAGGGAAAGAAATAAAGTAAGAAAGAAAGAAGAAAGAAGAAAAGATAGAAGAAATTAGGATTAGAGAAGAAAAGATAAGAAAATTGGCACTAATCTGGATAGGTTGTGTGACGCTGGCGACGTGGTCGCGTGGGTGACGTGGTTGCGTGGTGCGCAATAAGGTCAGGCGACGCGGACGCGTGGGGCACGCGATCGCGTGACTTGATTTGTGCTAGTGGCGCGAGTGCAGCCTCGCGGACGCACAACTCTCTGTTAGAAACTTGGTATTGCCAAAATTCAGGGTGATGCGGTCGCGTGGTCGACGCAATCGCGTGAGTGGCCATCATGGGGATATGACGCGGACGCGTGAGCCATGCGTCCGCGTGGTAAGGCGTGTGCGGTCAGCACCAGTCCAGCACCACTCTCGCACAACTTTCGGTCGTGCACCCTTCGTACGTCGATTTCCAGGTCACGCGGCCGCGTGAGTGATGCGGTCGCGTGGGAGCCATTTTTCCCACATGACGCGGACGCGTCAGCGATGCTGCCGCGTCGCGTGCGTGCTTCTTTTTTTTTTTATGCATGAAAAATGCAGAATGCAGTGTTAATATGAATGTGATGCAAAACTCCAGGTTCAATATAATAAAATAAAATAAAACTCGAAAACAAATAAAACTAACTAAAAATGAAAAATGAACGATCATACCGTGGTGGGTTGTCTCCCACCTAGCACTTTTAGTTAAAGTCCTTAAGTTGGATATTTGGTGAGCTCCCTGTTATGGTGGCTTATGCTTGTATTCATCCAGGAATCTCCACCAATGTTTGTAATTCCAATGGCCTCTAGGATCCCAAACTAGGCATGTAAAGCCCTTAAGAAGCTTCAAACAGATTCTTAGGCTCCCGGGGTAATAAGTGTCAGAGCAGATTCCAAGATCCCAAATCTTGCTTTTACACCCATCTTTGTCGGGATCTGTATTTTTCCAACTGGGTGATAAGTAATTTGAATTCTCACTGCAGCTACCAAACAGCTTCCTAGACCCATTCAGTTGAGCTTTACACCAACCTTTACGTTTAAACTTAAAGCTTCCAACCATGATGAACCTTGCAGGACAATTCTTACCACTGGCCATCTTCCTCTTACTCTTAATGTTACAAAGAGCTCTAAGTTGACCATCCGTCTCTAGTAGCCCATATTCAAGTGGAATTAGAAAGCTAAGAGATATGAATTTTACCCACTTGAATGTTGTGAAGGATGATGGCAACTTAGGGGGAGGTATTTTTAATGAAATTGCAAGCTCCACTCCCTTGTGCTTTTCTCTGATAATTACCACCTCTTTGCAAGCTTCTTCAATTTCAACCTCTTCCTCTTGGTAGCTTTCTTCCAATTCAATCTTCTCTTCATTACCTTCCAAGGGCATGGGAGGTTGTGCTTCTTCTTCTTGATTCTCCATCTCTTGATCAACCACTTCCAAGTCTTCAACTGTGATATGCCTTGGAGGTTGTACACCCTCCTCAGCATCAATTTCAAACGTCTTGGAAGGGGGTTCTATGACTGGACTTTCCCATGGAGGTTCTGCATCTCCTAAGTCTTCAACCACTTCTTCTTCTTCAATAATTCCGGCTTCCTCTACTTGTTCCATTACAAAGTCATGCTCCGTACTGTTCACTGGAGTTTCTAGTATCTCCTTCATGCTACGTTCTTCATTAGATTGTCCACATGAAGCCATGGGCGTTCCTTGAGTATCCGAACGTCGAGAAGCTAATTGATTTATCGCTTGCTCCAATTGATGAATGGTTGCCTGAAATCGATCCACTGTTTCCTTGAAACGATCCTTTGTCTCTTGATGCACTCGGTTTTCATAAATAGGATCATAGTGCTCTTGGATTGATGGATATGGAGATGGTGAATATTGAAGTGGTGGTTCTTGTGAGTAATTAGGTTGGAATTGGGGTGGTTCTATATATGGTTCATATGGCTCATAAGGTGGTTGGTATGGTGGTTGAGGGTTAGGGTCATATGGTGGAGAATGGCGGAAAGGGGCTTGTGAGTTTGGTGGTCCAAAGTTATGTTGAGGAGGGGGTTCATAGGCGTATGGTGGTGGTTGTTGATAATCAAAAGAGCACTCACCATAGCCATTGCCTTGATATGCATCACAGAATGGTTGTTGATAGTCCATTGGAGGTTGTTGTTGCCATGAGGGTTGATTAAATCCTTGTGGCTCCTCCCATCTTTGATTCTTCCAACCTTGATGCCTGTTCTCATTATAGTTTCAATTCCTAACAACAACATTGGAATCAAACTTGAAGCGAGAGGGGTGAGAACTCATAGTTAGTTAATAAAAATTTAAAAACAAAATTAAAAGCAAATTTGAAATTCAAATTTTTGAATTTGAAAATTAAAATTTGAATTTTGAATTTTTAAAATTGAAATTTGAAGATTAAAATTTGAAATTTTTTTTTGAAATTTGAATTTTAAATTTTGAAAATTGAATTTTTAAAATTGAAAATTGAAAATTGATTTTTTTTTAAATATTTACAATAACCAATAATCAGGCACACGTTTGTAATTCCCCAGCAACGGCGCCATTTTGATGAGAGAACTTTTGCGTGGTCTATAAATTTGCGGATAAATCCTCGTTGCAAGTATAGTTTCTAAACCTTCAAAAGTCCTTTCATACAAACGTTTTGAGTGTCACAAGTAACAAACCCCTTAAAATTGATAACCGAGTATTTAAACCTTAGGTCGTCTTCTCAAGGAATTGCAGGGAGGTGTTCTTATTATTGGTTATAAAAAAGTGTGTTTTGGGGTTTTGGATTAAGGTAAAAAGTTAGTTGAATGACAAGTAAAATAAAATAATAATAACTATAAAATAAACTCTTGGCAAGGTATGAAGAACTGGAAGTCCTATCCTAGTTATCCTTATCAATTGTGATGAGAATTGGATTTTTTCCCCACCTTATTAACCTCTAACTATGAAGGTAAGTTAAGCGGATGAATTAAATTCGAACCCTCAAGTCCTAGTGTTCCCTTGGGAAACGCTAGAGTTATAGGATCTCGAATTAATTCTTGAAGAATTCCAATTTTCAATCAACACCTCGAGTTGGATAACTCAAGAGTCACCAATTATTTAACCAAAGCCAAAAAGGGAAAATATCTAAATTAAATTAAAAGCATTCATATAAATAAAGCAAAGCAAATCAAATCTGAAAATACCTCAAATAACATTAATTAAGAAAATCAATCCATACATAAAGAGTTCATAAACTAAATTAAGAAAATAAATAAAAGAACGTTGAACCTGGGACTGAGAGTCACTCCTAAAACTAAGAGAAGTCCTAAATCCTAATCCTAAGAGAGAGGAGAGAACCTCTCTCTCTAAAAACTACATCTACTCCTAAAATTGTGAATATGAAAGCTTTCCATGAATGGATACATTCCCCCACTTTATAGCCTATAATCTGTGTTTTCTGGGCCGCAAACTGGGTCAGAAACAGCCCAGAATTTGTTGGTTGCGAAATCTGCCACGCTGGTTTTTTGTCACTGCAATGCGGCCGCATGGATGACGTGGTCGCGTTGCCTAGCATCAGGGCAACTATGGTATACTATATATCAAATCGAAGTCTCGGACTTTAGCTTTCCAACACAACTGGAACCGCGTCGTTTGGACCTCTGTAGCTAAAGTTATAGCCGTTTGAGTACGAAGAGGTCAGGCTGGACAGCTTAGCAATTTCTCCAACTTCTTGTATTCCTTCCACTTTTGCATGCTTCCTTTCCATCCTCTGAGCCATTCCTGCCCTGTAATCTCTAAAATCACTTAACACACATATCAAGGCATTTAATGGTAATAAGAGAGGATTAATATTAGCAAATATAAGTCCAAAGAAGCATGTTTTCAATCAAAGCACATAATTAGGAAGGCAAATGTAAAACCATGCAAATAGTATGAATAAGTGGGTAAAGAGTTGATAAAAACCACTCAATTGAGCACAAGATAAACCATGAAATAGTGGTTTATCAGCCAGAAATGGGCACCAGACTGGCATTTAACGCCAGGAATGGGCAAGAAGCTGGCGTTAAACGCCAGAAATAGGCAGCAGCCTGGCGTTTAACACCAGGATTGGCAGCAAGGGGCGTTTTGCACGCCACATGGTGCAGGGTTGAGAAATCCTTGACACCTCAAGATCTGTGAACCCCACAGGATCCCCACCTACCACACCTCTCTCTCTCTTCTTCACCCATTCACCAATCACCTCAATACCTTTTCCCCAAAAAATCCCTCACCTATCAAATCCTACCCTCTTCTCCATAAAGCCTTCACCAATCCATCCATTATAAAACCCCACCTACCTTACCATTCAAATTCAAACCATTTTCCCACCCAAACCAACCCTTAATGGCCGAACCATACCCCCCTCTCCACTCCTATATAAACCATTCTTCACTCCTTCTTTTTCACACAACCTAAACACTACTTCTCCCCCTTGGCCGAAACACTAAGCCCCTCCATCTCCTCTATTTCTTCTTCTTCTACTCTCTTCTTTCTTCTTTTGCTCGAGGACGAGCAACCTTCTAAGTTTGGTGTGGTAAAACCTAAAGCTTTTTTGTTTTTCCATAACCATTTATGGCACCAAAGGCCGGAGAAACCTCTAGAAAGAGGAAAGGAAGGCAAAAGCTTCTACCTCAGAGTCGTGGGAGATGGAGAGATTCCTCTCAAGGGTGCATCAAGACCACTTCTATGAAGTTGTGGCCAAGAAGAAGGTGATCCCCGAGGTCCCTTTTAAGCTCAAAAAGGGCGAATATCCGAAGATCCGAAGAAGAGGTTGGGAAGTTCTCACCAACCCCATTCAACAAGTCGGAATCTTAATGGTTCAAGAGTTCTATGCCAATGCATGGATCACCAAGAACCATGATTAAAGTGTGAACCCGGATCCTAAGAATTGGCTTACAATGGTCCGAGGGAAATACTTAGACTTTAGTCCGGAAAATGTAAGGTTGGCATTCAACTTGCCCATGATGCAAGGAGATGCACACCCATACACTAGAAGGGTCAACATTGATCAAAGGTTGGACCAAGTCCTTATGGACATCTGTGAAGAGGGCGCTCAATGGAAGAGAGATTCAAGAGGGAAGCCGGTTCAACTAAGAAGGCATGACCTCAAGCCCGTGGCTAGGAGATGGTTGGAGTTCATCCAACGCTCATTCATTCCCACTAGCAACCGGTCTGAAGTTACTATAGACCGGGCTATCATGATTCATAGCATCATGATTAGAGAGGAAGTAGAAGTTCATGAGGTTATATCCCAAGAACTCTACAAGGTGGCGGAAAAGTCCTCTACTATGGCAAGGTTATCCTTCCCTCATATCATTTGTCACCTCTGCAATTCAGCTGGAATTGACATAGAGAAAGACATTCTCATTGATGAGGACAAGCCCATCACTAAGAAAAGGATGGAGCAAACAAGAGATCCCACTCATGGACAAGAGCATAAGGAAACTCCTCATGAAATCCCTGAGATACCTCAAGGGATGCATTTTCCTCCACAAAACTATTGGGAGCAAATCAACACCTCCCTAGGAGAACTAAGTTCCAACATGGGACAACTAATGGTGGAGCACCAAGAGAATTCCATCCTCCTCCATGAAATTAGAGAAGACCAAAGAACCATGAGATAGGAGCAACAAAGGCAAGGAAGAGACATTAAGGAGATCAAGCACTAAATAAGATCTTCAAGAGGAAGAACAAGCCGCCATCACTAAGGTGGACCCGTTCTTTAATTTCCTTGTTCTTTATTTTCCTGTTTTTCGAATTTTTATGCTTATGTTATTTATGTTTGTGTCTTTATTACATGATCATTAGTGTCTAAGTGTCTATGCCTTAAAGCTATGAAAATGAATCCATTACCTTTCTTAAATGAAAAATGTTTTTAATTGAAAAAGAAAAAGAAGTGCATGAATTTCAAATTTTAAAACAGTTTAATTATCTTGATGTGGTGGCAATACTATTGTTTTTCTGAATGAATGCTTGACCAGTGCATATTTTTGAATTTGATTGTTTATGAATGTTAAAATTATTGGCTCTTGAAAGAATGATGGGAAAAGGAGAAATGTTATCTGATGATCTGAAAAATTATAAAATTGATTCTTGAAGCAAGAAAAAGCAGTGAAAAGCTTGCAAAAAAAAAAGATAAGAAAAAAAAAGAAAAGCAAGCAGAAAAAGTCAATACCCCTTTAAACCAAAAGGCAAGGGTGATAAAAAGGATCCAAGGCTTTGAGCATCAGTCGATAGGAGGGCCCACAGGAATAAAATCCTGGTCTAAGCGGCTAAACCAAGCTGTCCCTAACCATGTGCTTGTGGCGTGAAGGTGTCAAGTGAAAACTTGAGACTAAGCGGTTAAAGTCGAGGTCCAAAGAAAAAAGAAGAGTGTGCTTAAGAACCCTGGACACCTCTAATTGGGGACTCTAGCAAAGCTAAGTCACAATTTGAAAAGGTTCACCCAGTTATGTGTCTGTGGCATTTATGTATCCGGTGGTAATACTGGAAAACAAAGTGCTTAGGGCCACGGCAAAGACTCATAAAGTAGCTGTGTTCAAGAATCACCATACTTAACTAGGAGAATCAATAACACTATCTGGATTCTGAGTTCCTATAGATGCCAATCATTCTGAACTTCAAGGAATAAAGTGAGATGCCAAAACTGTTCAGAAGCAAAAAGCTAAAAGCCCCGCTCATCTAATTAACACTGATCTTCATAGATGTTTTTGGAATTCATTGTATATTCTCTTCTTTTTATCCTATTTGATTTTCAGTTGCTTGGGGACAAGCAACAATTTAAGTTTGGTTTTGTGATGAGCGGATAATTTATACGCTTTTTGGCATTGTTTTTAGTATGTTTTTAATATATTTTAGTTAGTTTTTATTATGTTTTTATTAGTTTTTAAATAAAAATCACAATTTTGGACTTTACTATGAGTTTATGTATTTTTCTGTGATTTCAAGTATTTTCTGGCTGAAATTGAGGGACCTGAGCAAAAATCTGATTCAGAGGCTGAAAGAGGACTGCAGATGCTGTTGGATTCTGACCTTCCTACACTCAAAGTGGATTTTCTAGAGCTATAGAAGCCCAATATGCGTGCTCTTAATTGCGTTGGAAGGTAGACATCCCGGGCTTTCCAGCAATATATAATAGTCCATACTTTGCCTGAGATTTGATGGCCCAAACAGGCGTTCCAAGTCAGCTCAAGAATTCTAGCGTTTAACTCCAAAACTGGCACAAAAGCTGGAGTTAAACGCGCAAACCGACACAAAAGCTGGCGTTTAACTCCAAGAAAAGTTTCTACACATGAAAGCTTCAATGCTCAGCCCAAGCACACACCAAGTGGGCCCGGAAGAAGATTTCTGCATTAATTACTGGTTTCTGTAAACCCTAGGCTACTAGTTCTCTATAAATAGGACCTTATGCTATTGTATTTTCATACTATCTATCTTTTACTCAAACTTGGATAGACCTTTTCACGTTTGAGGGCTGGCCTCATGGCCATGCCTAGACCTTGTTCTTATGTATTTTCAACGGTGGAGTTTCTACACACCATAGATTAAGGTGTGGAGCTCTGCTGTTCTTCAAGAATCAATACAAAGTACTATTATTTTTCTATTCAACTCAAGTCTATTTCTTCTCCAAGATATTCATTCGTTCTTCAACTTGATGAATGTGATGATCCGTGACACTCATCATCATTCTCACCTATGAACATGTGCCTAACAACCAGCTCTGTTCTACTAGCAATGGCTTGAATGCGTATCTCTTGGGTTTCTAATCTAAGATTGGAACCTTCATGGTATAGGCTAGAATTATTGGCGGTCATTCTTGAGATCCGAAAAGTCTAAACCTTGTCTGTGATATTCCGAGTAGGATTTGGGAAGGGATGACTGTGACGAGCTTCAAACTCGCGATTGTGGGGCGTGTGACAGACGCAAAAGGATCAATGGATCCTATTCCGACATGATCGAGAACCGACAGATGATTAGCCGTGCGGTGACAGCGCATTTGGAACGTTTTCACTGAGAGGACGGGAAGTAGCCATTGACAACGGCGATGCCCAACATAAAGCTTGCCATGGAAAGGAGTATGAATGATTTGAAAAAGGCAATAGGAAAGCAAAGGTTCTGGAGGAACAAAGCATCTTCATACGCTTATCTGAAATTCCAACCAAAGAATTACATAAGTATCTCTATCTTTATTTTATGTTTTATTTATCTTTTAATTATCAATTCTCCATAACCATTTGAATCCGCCTGACTGAGATTGACAAGGTGACCATAGCTTGCTTCAAGTCGACAGTCTCCGTGAGATCGACCCTTACTCAGGTAAGGTTTATTACTTGGACGACCCAGTGCACTTGCTGGTTAGTTGTGCGGAATTGTGACAAAGTGTGATTCACGTTTAAGAGCTCCAAGTTTTTGGCGCCATTGTTGATGATCACAATTTCGCATTCCACTCACTCTTGGTGGAGAAGACTAGGATTGAAGAGATGCATTAGGATCAAGAGGACAAAAAAGTTGAAAAGGAGCTACAAGAAAAGACACCAGAGGGGGAAAGTGAAAAAGAAAGCTCCTGACATTGAAATCACTAAGAAGGGAGAGTCATCAAGAAAGGGAAGAAGTGTAAGAAAAAGGTGCCAATGGGGTGGAGGTACAAGAAGATTCCAACAGAAGGATTCTCACCAGGAGACAAAGTAAAGCTGATTTATCGACAGCTGGAAACACCTCTACATCCTTCTGAATACTACACCGTAAGCAAGATCCTCTCATTGGAGCACATGGAAATAGTCAGACAAGACACTGAAGGAAGTTGACAGTGAGAGGAGACAAACTGAGGCACTATGATCATCAACCTCCCTAACAGAGAACAATTGTCAAGCTAATGGCAATAAAAGAGCGCTCCATGAGAGGCAGCCCATGTTTAGCATTTTTCATTTCCTGTTTTAGTGATAATAACAAGTGGTCAACCTTCATAAACAATTTGATAATTGCATTGAGCATTTCATGAAGCATATGATCAACTTCTAAGTTTGGTGTGCCTAGAGGCACCCTAAGATGATTTCAAGCATGATGAACATATAGACATCTTAGGACCTTTACTCAAGTATTCTCTTGAAGTATACAACCAAACATTGAGTTTGGTGTTCAACATATTCTACAAGTATGAACGATGAGAATCAAATTCGTTTTAGGCCTTGAATTTCATGAGATGTAAATCATGATCTGCATCATTTTGAGTTCATGTCTTGAAAATAGATAATAAAGTAGTCCTCATGATGATTGAATCAAAGGTGATAAGGATTTAATAGAACTCTTGCATGAAGCATATGGTGAACAACAAGTTTGGTGTGCAAGGCACCTAGGATGATGCATAAGGATCATAATATTTACATCCTTGGAATTGAATCTAATCCTTGCACCACATGACCAAACACTAAGTTTGGTGTTCACATATGTCACATGCACAATTGCAACAAGTCATGGTGGTTTGTGATTTATGAGGAACACTTAGTTTTGGTTAATATGAAAATTTCAAAATTTAGTTATTGCATTTCATTTTGCTGCTATCTATTTTGATTAATTTTTGCTTTGTTGATTTGGATAGGAACATGGAAGAAGGGATTGATGGAGAGGACAAGTCAAGCAAAGGATTCGGCTACTCTAGAGCAAGGCTAGTCACATGTTCTTGGAAATTGCTCGTTGGAAAGAGTAACCTTGCACACATTAGTTAGTTAGGTGTGTCATAACAACACCTTGATGACCAAACCTTCCAACCTAATAAAGAAGCAATCCTTGTCTTCATTCAATCTTGCATGCACACCCTCCACTTCCACCATGCCCAATTGAATCCTCACCATCTATTCTTCACCACCTTTCTTTATAAATAAGCCTTCATTTGGTCCGAACTCCACACTCAAAGCTACACTTTCTTGCACTCATAATTCACTTCTCGTATTCCTTTAACTCCAAGTTACACCTGTATGCTCATACTTGTTCAAACACTCTTGTTTTCACTTAACTAATCACTCACTTTCATCCTCAAGCCATACTCTCACTCTACCTTGCATAAGCTATACTAGCCACTCTTCCCCACTCCTTCTTTCTCGTCTATTCAGCTCTTTAAAAGCAAATCAATGGCAGCCTCATCAAGTTCTAAAAAGTGAAAGGGAATGGAGCCTGTTGAAGAAATTCCCTTTGATAATTAGAGGTTCAAGTCTGTATTTCATGAAATACAACTTGCGTGGATGAGGCCTAAAGGAATATTACCTGAGATATCATTCCAACTCCCGAATGATGAATACCAAGAGATCAAAGACAAAATTGACAGGAGGAGATGGGAGCCTCTCACCAGTTCGTTGATAAGAATAAATACAAACCTTGTAAGAGAGTTCTATGCCAACACGGTGAGGGAAGACACAAGCAAGGACACCTCTTACAAGAGTTATGTAAGAGGTGTAGAAGTTGACTTTAGCCCCAAGGCTATCATGAAAGTTCTTGGGCTTAGATCAACACCCTTCGAAGAGGCAAGCTATCATGCAATAGTAAGTGGCGATCCGGACTGCGAGCAAATTGTCAACGACATATGTGTAATAGGGGCTGACTGGGTAAGGGATTCTCAAGGACTGCTGAACGATCGGACATCTGTCTGTAAAGAATTTTTATAAATATAATCGCGTTGCAAGTATAGTTTCTAAACCAATAGAGAATCCTTTCATACAAAAGTTTTGTTTGTTACTTAAGCAAACCTAATAAAAATAATAAACCGAAGTATTTAAACCTCGGGTCGTCTCTCAAGGAATTGCAGGGAAGTATAATTTATTATTGGTTATGAAAAAAGGGTATGTTTTTGGGTTTTTGAAATAAGGAACAAGTAAATTAAATAGCAAGAAAAATAAATTAATAATTAGAAAACTCTTGGCAAGGTATAAGAACTGGAAATCCTATCCTAGTTATCCTTATCAGGTGTGATGACAATTGAATTTTGCTCCCACTTAGTTAACCCTTACTAAATAAAGAAAAGTCAAGTGGACCAATCAATTTGATCCTCAAGTCCTAATCAATTCCTAAGAAAAGACTAGAGTTATTGGAATTCAAATCAATCAGCAAGGAATTCTAATTTTCAATCAACAAGGAGTTTGATAACTCAAGTGTCTCCAATTTATCAATTCATCAATTAAAACCAAGAATATAAAAAGCTAAATAAAAATCATAAATCTGAAATACCTCAAATTGCATTAATAAAAGAAATCAAATCTAATATGGAAATTCATAAATTAAATTTGGAAAATAAATAAAAGGAACATTGAACCTGGAAATTGAGAAGAAGAAGAAATCCTAATCCTAAAACCTAAGAGAGAGGAGAGAGCCTCTCTCTCTAAAAACTACATCCAAATCCTAATAATTGTGTATGTGAATGTATGATGAGTTGTTCCATGAATGAATGGATGTATTCCCCCACTTTATGGCCTCTAATCTGAGTTTTCTGGGCCGAAAGTTGGGTCAAAAATAGCCCAGAAATCGCCCCTAGTGATTTCTGGTACGTACAGGTCACGGCAAAATGACGTGGAGGTGTCGTCCATGCGTTCGCATCACCTGGCTTTGAGGCAACTATCACAAATTTTATATCGTTGCGAAGCCCCAGACGTTAGCTTTCCAACGCAATTAGAACTGCATCATTTGGACCTCTGTAGCTCATGTTATGACCGTTTGGGTGCGAAGAGGTCAGGCTGGACAACTTAGCAATTTCTTCAACTTCTTTTATTCTTCCACTTTTGCATGCTTCCTTTCCATCCTCTGAGCCATTCCTGCCCTGTAACCTCTGAAATCAATTAATAAACGTATCACGGCATCGAATCATAATAAGAGAGGATTAAACATAGGAAATTTAAGGCCAAAGAAACATGTTTTCAATGATAGCACAAAATCAGGAAGGAAATTGTAAAGCCATGCATTTTTTATGAATAAGTGTATAAAAGATTGATAAAAATCACTCAATTGAGCACAATATAAACCATTAAATAGTAATTTATCAACCTCCCCACACTTAAACATTAGCATGTCCTCATTCTAAGCTCAAGAGAAGCTATAAAAGAGTGAAGGGGAATGGTAGAAAGTATGAAATGCAACCTATATATATGAATGCAACTTCATGCAGAATGCTTTTACCAACTTGGTGAAAAGTAAATAAACCTTTCAAGAACAAATATGAACTGGATTTCACTAATTCAAATCACAAAATAAAGTACAAGTGAACTTGCAGAAGAAAATAACTCATGAAAGCCGGGAACAAAGAATCGAGCATCGAACCCTCACCGGAAGTGTATACGCTCTAATCACTCAAGTGTTTAAGATTCAACTCTCTCAATTCTCTACTAACCTTGCTTTTTAAGGCTTGCTTTTCTTCTACCAATCAACAAAAATTTAATGCATAAATACACATATCAAGAGGTTTTTTAGGGGTTGTAATGGAGTTAGGGTCAAGGTAGGATTGTATTTGGCCAAGTGGACTAAAATCTAAATCCTTAATTAACTTAAACTTTCCACCTAACTTTTAGACAATCCATGTAATCATAATATCACATCTAACTATCCATTAACCATGTTTTTCACATATTCATGCATCCTAATTTCGAGTACAGTACATATGCATTGCTTTCACTATTTACTTTGGGGCATTTTGTCCCCTTTTTTTTTGCTCTTTTTCATTTCTTTTCTCTTTTTCTTCTTCTTTTTTTTATTTATATATATGCCTTTTTTTTCTTTTTTTTTTTGTTTTTCTCAATGCATATGATTAAATTATTGAATGCATGAACATGTCCTAAACATTTCTTTCACATTTTCATAAAGATATATAACATACTTAATTTCCAAACCCACTTTTCCCCACACTTAATTCATGAGCACTCTCACTAGTCTAAGCTAACCAAGGATTCAAATTAAGGACATTATTATTTTCCGCTTAGAGTTAATGATGAGCTAAAGTAAAGAACAAAGGGGTATAATAGGCTCAAAATTAGTTTGCAGGGGATAATGAAAGGGTAAGGCCATATGGGTATGTAAGCTCAGAGAAACAAAGGCTTCAATCATATAAGTTAATTCATACATCAAACAATGGAAATATAGAATCAAGCAAGACAAAGATCACAATTTTAGAGAGAACAACACACAACAAAAATAAAATATTGGTTGATAAAATGCAACCAATTCAAATAGGCTCAAAATCTAACAGGTTTTGTGTGTTCGAGCTCTAAACCTTGTTCCATTATAATATTTCTTCAAACAGGTTTAACAAAAAGTTTTAATTTAAATTAGTGAAATACTCTAAAAAGTTTCTTAAAAAAAGTAAATATTACTTCAATCAAGTAGTGGTAAAATATGCACAAAATCAAGCAAACATGTAATCAAACATGCAAATGCAACAATGAACAAACAAAAAAAATAAAACAATGGTGTTGAAATAGAAGAGTAACTAACCCATGGAAGTCGGTATCGACCTCCCCACACTGAAAGATTGCACCGTCCTCGGTGCATGCTGAGATGTGTAAGTGGACAGGTTGCTATAATGATGCTTTTCTCCAAGGATTTGTGCAAATGGACTTGTTTGTCTCCCCATGTAAACGTCTTCTGGTTCCCTTTTTGGTAGCCATCCTGAAAGAAAAAGGGAAGAAAAGTAACCCAGAAATAAAGAAAATAAATAAAGTATGGGTGGGTTAATGTCAAATAATGAGAGTTTCAAGTACATGGTAGCTACAATATGCAAGTGAGAAAACAGTAGAAGCACATGGCAAATCAAGAGTGCAAAAGGGATACAGGTAACATAAAAGATTGACAGTGACAGATAAATAATATCATCCAACATTGTAAAACAAGTTATTAAGCACCAAAATAATACCAGAAAAAATACAACAGTTGAAATAGAAAATTTAACACCAATGGAAAAATAATAACTTTAGAAAAGAAAAATAAAAATATGCGCAAAATTAAAATGGAATGGATGAAAGTATGCAAATAAATTAAGTAAAATAGAATGGAAAAGAATATGGATGAGAAGTTAAAGGGATGAAGAAGAAGAAAGTAAGAGAGATTAAAGAAGAAAGAAATACGAAGGGAGAAGTAAAAATTAGGATTGGGGAAGAAAAGATAAGATAGTTGGTGCTGATCTTGATAAACTGTGCGTCGCATGTGCGCGGACGCGTGGTGCACGATAAGTTCAGATGACGCAGACGCGTGGGTCATGCAATCGCGTGGCCTGATTTGTGCAATTGGCGCGGGTGCAGCCGTGCGTTTGCACTACTCTCTATTTTGAATACATTTTGCCAAAGTTTGGGGTGATGCGTTCGCGTGGTTGACGCGATCGCGTGAACGGCCATATTTTGAAAACGACGCGGCCGAGTAGGGCATGCGGTCGCGTGGTAGGGCTTGTGCTTCCAGCATCATTTCAGCCCTACTCTACCATAACTTGCTGCCATACACCCATTTATGTCGATTTTGCAGGGCCACGCGTTTGCGTGGGTGACGCGGACACGTGGGAGGCTATTTTCAAAATGATGCGGCCGCGTCAGTGACGCAGTCGCGTAGGCATGTTTGTGCTTAAGGCACGCCTGCAGCCACGCTTTCGCGTGACTCTCTGCTTCTCTTTTTCTTAGTTCCTAATGCACTATGACGCAGACGCGTCAGTGACGCTAGCACGTCGCGTGCATTTTTTTTATGCAGTATGCAGGATGCAAAATGCAGATGCTAATGCAGATATTATAAATGAACGCTAAGAAAAATAGAATAAAATAAAACTAAGAATAAAAAAAATAAAAAAAACTAAGAATAAAAATATAATAAAATAAAACTAAGGATAAAAATAGAAGATAATACCATGGTGGGTTGTCTCCTACCTAGCACTTTTAGTTAAAGTCCTTAAGTTGGACATTTGGTGAGCTCCTTGTCATGGAGGCTTGTGCTTGAACTCATCCAGGAATCTCCACCAATTTTTGTACCTCCAGTAACCTCCCAGGCCCCAAATTAGACGCATAAAGTCTTCAAGCAAGTTTAAGCAAGTGACAAGGCCCCAAGAGTGTTGTTTGCCAGAATGAATTCCGGGGTCCCAAACCTTACTTTTGCACCCGTCTTCTTGTTGACCATCTTTGTTCCAACCGGGTGGTAAGCAATCCGAATTCTCATTTAGGCACCTAAACAACTTCCTAGACCCATTCAATCGAGCTCTACACCAATCCTTGCACTTCAACTTGGAGTGTGCAACCGTATTGAACCTTGTAGGGCAACTCCTACTACTAACCATTTCCCTCTTACTCTTAATGCCATAAAGAGCTCTAAGTTGACCATCTGTCTCAAGTAAACCATATTCAAGTGGGATGAGAAAGCTAAGGGATATGAATTTTACCCACTTGAATGTTGTGAAGGATGATGGTGACTTAGGCGGAAAGGTCTCCAGCAATTTTGACAAGGTGATTTCAAGCTCCACTCCCTTATGCTCTTCTTTGATAACTTCCACCTCTTTGCAAACTTCTTCAATTTCAACCTCTTGCTCTTGGTAGCTTTCTTCTAATTCAATCTCTTCTTTATTGCTTACCAAGGGCATGGGAGTTTGTGCTTCTTCTTCTTTGATCTTCATGTCTAGTCCAATAAGAGAGGGTTCAATTGTAGATAAGAATTCATCAATGATTGAATCCATCTCTTGATCATCCCCTTCAAAGTCTTCAACAATGATATGCCTTGGAGGTTGTATACCCTCTTCAACATCAATTTCAAACGTCTTAGAAGGAGGCTCTAGGACTTGACTTTCCCATGGAGGTTCAGCATTTCCTAAGTCTGCAACCACTTCTTCCTCTTCAATAATTACTGCTTTATCCAGTTGTTTTAGTATGAAATCATACTCATCCTTGATGATTTTCTTTCCATGATAACTCCTTTCAACTATTCCTTCATCTTCAAAGGTCTCTCCTATCTCCACATTTTGGGACTCCTCTTGCTCTAAGACAAAATCAGACTCCTCCTTGATGTCTTCCTTCACTAATTCTTCAACCACTCCTTCAACTTCAAGGGTCTCCACTACCTTCATGTGTAGGGCCTCCTCTAGCTTCTTATGAAGTATGGATTCGCGAAGATGATTCCTTCTTTCTTGTTCCATATCAACAGCATAACTGGGATCATCTTGCTCTTGGATTGATGGATGTGGGTGCTCTTCCATAGAGGGTGGTGATAGGATAGGAAGATTATTATGTGGTTGAAAAGGAAGCGCACTAGAGTTTGAGGGTTGAATATTGGAGGTAGAGGGTTGGTTCATGTGGGATATAAGATTTTGGAGTGTAGAGGTGAGACCAATGATATTAGAGATGAGTGTGTCGTTATCCAATAGAGGTTGGGGTGGATAGGAGGGTTCATTTATTGGGAGAAAGGGCTCATAATACGGAGGTGGTTCTTCTTGATAAGGATATAGAGATGGTGGATATTGAGGTGGTGGTTTTGGGTGTGGTTCATGTGGTGGTTGGTGTGGTGGATATGGGTTAAGGTCATATGGGGGTGTTTGGTGGTAATGTGCTTGTGAGTATGGTAGTTCAAAGGTGTGTTGGGGAGATGGTTCATAAGCATATGATGGGGCTTGTTGGTAACTACAAGGGGGTCCACCATATTCATCATCTTGGTACGCTCCCTGGAATAGCTCTTGACCATAGTAATTTGGTGGAGGTTGGTTGTCACGAAAGGGTCCACCATAACTATTGTCTTGGTATGCATCATAGGATGGTTGTTGGTTATAGTGCATCAGAGGGGGTTGTTGCCAAGAGGGTTGATCAAATCCTTGTGGCTCCTCCCATCTTTGATTATTCCAACCTTGATGCCTGTTCCCATTATAGCTTCCATTCCTTACAACAACATTGGAACCAAACTTGAAACCAGATGTGTGAGAATTCATAGTAGCAAAAGAAAATAAAAACAAAAACTAATAATAAAAAAATTAATGAAAATAAACTCCTAAAACTAGAAACACTGACAACAATATAAGATAAAGATTTGAAAAATTTTTAAATTTTAAAATTTGAAATTTGAATTTTGGAATTTAAATATTGAAATTTGAATTTTTTTTTTTTTGAAATAAGATAAGATAAGATTTTGAAAAAGATATGATTTTTTGAAAAAGATTTGAATTTTGAAATTTAAAACTAAGATAAGATAAGATAAAAATTTTAAAATAAAAATCTGAATTTTTTTTTTGTAATTTTCGAAAAAAATCAATTAAAATAAAGAGAAAGGCTATTTTTGAATTTAATGAGGAAAGAGAAAAACAATAAAATGACACCAAACTTAAAATTTTTAGATCAAAACGAAGAAAACAAACAAGAAAAATATTTACAATAACCAATAATAAGGCACACGTTTGCAATTCCCCGACAATGGCGCCATTTTGAACGAACTGGGATTTAATGTCGGTAAAGAAATTTTTATAAAAATATAATCGCGTTGTAAGTATAGCTTCCAAACCAACAGAGAATCCTTTCGTACAAAAGTTTGGTTGTCACAAGTAACAAAATCCAATAAAATTTATAACTGAAGTATTTAAACCTTGGGTAGTCTTCTCAAGGAATTGCAGGGAGGTATGATTTATTATTGGTTATGAAATTGTATATTTTTTGCTTTTTGAAATAAGGAACAAGTAATTTAAATAGCAAGAAAAATAAATTAATAATTAGAAAACTCTTGGCAAGGTATAAGAACTGGAAATCCTATTCTAGTTATCCTTCTTAGGTGTGATGAGAATTGGATTTTGCTCCCACTTAGTTAACCCTTACTAAATAAAGGAAAGTCAAGTGGACTAATCAATTTGATCCTCAAGTCCTAGTCAATTCCTAAGAAAAGACTAGAGTTATTGGAATTCAAATCAATCAGCAAGGAATTCCAATTTTCAATCAACAAGGAGTTTGATAACTCAAATGTCTCCAATTTATTAATTCATCAATTAAAACCAAGAATATAAAAAGCTAAATAAAAATCATAAATCTGAAATACCTCAAATTGCATTAATAAAAGAAATCAAATCTAACATGGAAATTCATAAATTAAATTGGGAAAATAAATAAAAGGAACATTGAACCTGGAAAATGAGAAGAAGAAGAAATCCTAATCATAAAACCTAAGAGGGATGAGAGAGTCTCTCTCTCTAAAAACTACATCTAAATCCTAATAATTGTGTATGTGAATGTATGATGAGTTATTCCATGAATGAATGGATGCATTCTCCCACTTTATAGCCTCTAATCTGAGTTTTCTGGGCCGAAAACTAGGTAAAAAACAGCCCAGAAATCGCCCCGGCGATTTCTGGTACGTACAGGTCGCGGAAAAGTGACGCGGAGGCGTCGTCCATGCATTCGCGCGGATTGGAATTTTGCCAGGTCACGCGTTTGCGTTGCCTTGCTTTGGGGATGCTATGGCAAATTATATATCGTTGTGAAGCGCTGGACGTTAGCTTTCCAACGCAACTAGAACCGCATCATTTGGACCTCTGCAGCTCAAGTTATGACCGTTTGAGTGCGAAGAGGTCTGGCTGGACAGCTTAGCAATTTCTTCAACTTCTTGTATTCCTTCCACTTTTGCATGCTTCCTTTCCATCCTCTGAGCCATTCCTGTCCTGTAATCTCTGAAATTACTTAACACACATATCACGGCATTGAATGGTAATAAGAGAGGATTAAACATAGGAAATTTAAGGCCAAAGAAACATGTTTTCAATGATAGCACAAAATTAGGAAGGAAATTGTAAAGCCATGCATTTTGTATGAATAAGGTATAAAAGATTGATAAAAACCACTCAATTGAGCACAAGATAAACCATAAAATAGTGGTTTATCAACTGCCAAGGTTTATTAGAAGAGGAGACCTCATCCCGGAAGCTAAAGGATGGTATGAGATTGTAAGGAGATCCATCCTAGCTACCGCAAACACCTCAGAGGTCAATATCAAGAGAGCCACAATGGTGCATTGCATTATGACAGGAGGGGAAATAAGAGTCCATGAACTCATAGCAAAGAACATTCAAGAGATATCAGAGAAGAATGATCTTGGCTCCTGGCTCTACTATCCTAGCACCATCTTACGCCTATGCAAGAAAGCTACGGTGGTATTTGAGGATGAAAACCTTGAGTGGTTAAACCCGAGCAAGCCAATCACTCTCCAAAGAATGTCATATGTCACAGCTGCCCAAAGTCAGAGAAGAGTGGAACAACAAGAAGAGGAACATCAAGAAAGAGGACAACAAGAGGAAGAACCAGGCCCAACTACCTTGGATATGATGCAAATGCAAGAAGCCATTGATGGTCTATCAAGGCAGTTTTTGCAAAGCCAAGACAACAAAGACACTTCCAATTCCAGCTCATAAAATCAACAAAAGGAGTTGCATATGCAATTGATGGAACAACACAAGGAGCACTACTCCCAACTCTCTCAATCCATCCATCAAGTGACAGAAAGGCATGTGCATCTAGAGAAGCAAATACAAGAGCTTACCCAATGCCATATTGACAACATGAGAGCGTTCAATGAATTCAATACTGTTTATGAAGGAAGACATATAAACAGTACTGATTATAACATGAATGCCTAGGCTAAGATCAATTATATAGTTGGATATATGTCTAACCTACACCCAGCAATCAAAAAGTATAATGAAGTTTTTGAAGAGCTAAGGGAAATGGAAGAAGGAAGAGCAATTCGCCATGCAGAGGTAGTGGAGAAGAAGATGAAGAAAGTTGGATTTTGGAAGAAACAAAAAGGGGAAACAAAAAGAGAAAGGATACACAAGCAATCCACAAGAGGGAGACCAAGAAGAGGAGAAAAATAAGAAGAAGAAAGAAAATCAATCCAAAGAATAAAAGGTGGTAGAGGTCCTTTTTCATGTTAGCATTGAATAAGGAGAGCATGTATGAAATAGAACATGCCTTTACATCTAGTTTATGATTTTGTTAGTTGAATTCATTTACATTCTGTTTTCTTTCTTTTAATTGTCATTTTAGCTTGTTAGCTTAACTGTCTATATCATGTCATCTTGCTTAAGTTGTATGCTTTGTTCCCCATGCTTGAATAAAAGAAAGTGTTGTGAAACAGAGAAAGAGTAATAGTCCACTTTGGTAGAAGATAGAATAAGGTTATGTGGAGGTGCATGTTTGAAAACTTAGTAAGTTCACTAATAAAGTTGAAAGGCATAGCATTCTCTTAAGTATGAGCCTAGTTTGCATTATATGAAACCATGGTAAGCAAAAGATTCTTGGAAGAAAGAAAAGAAAAAGAAAGAAAGAAAGGGGGAAGCCAACGTTAGTGCCAAAGTTAGGCCACTAAGGAGCAGCACTAACATTGGCAATAGAAAGAAAGAAACATGGAATAAGCTAGGCACCAATAGCTTGACCCTTAAGATACATGCCTATGGTGCTTTTGTACTAGGATCTATTTGGATGATTAGGTTCTAAGGAGTATTTTAACACTTGGTAACTTGGGTTAACTAACCTAGGATTATCAACCAAAAGTCCATTATCAAGAACAACCTAACTACAAAGCATTTAATAACCCAAAGTGGTGCTAGGCATCAATATCTCTAGGTTGAATTGCAAGCCAAGTGTCTGTGGTGTGTTTGTGTTAAGGAGAAGCTTGAGTTAGTAATTCTGAAGGGTGCTTCATCACCCAACACCTTGAGACAACTGGGTCGGGAGTGTTGACTGAAAACTTACCATGAAAAGCCACCTCAACATAGAACACTAAGCTTCAAAATAAGGAATAAGACCTTAGCAAGAAAATGAAAAGCAATAAGTTAACACCAAGGATCAAAGAATAAAAAGGTTCATATAAGCAACAGAGTTAGTGCTTAAGGGGATGTTGTAACCTGGAAATTAATAAGTTCATGAGCTTCAAAGATATCATGCATGAAACCCCATGAACCAAGATTGATTATCCTCCAATAAGGGCTTACATCTATCTCTGTTTTCATTCATTTATCTTATGCTTTACTGCTTGATTGGGGACAAGCAAGATTTAAGTTTGGTGTTGTGATGCCTAGGCATCTTAGGTTAGTTTCACAAGCCTTTTTCATTAGTTTTTACTTAGTTTCATGCACTTTCTTAGGCAATAAGTAAGCATTTGGATGAAAAATGTATGCATGCCTTGATTCAATCAAACATTGTTTTTTATGAGCATTTTCATGAGATTAATGCAAGAACTACCTGATGCTATGAATGATGCATTATCTTGTGATTATGGCAAAGCTTTGATGCATTTATTTGGTTGATGATGGGTGAGGAGAAGCAAAGCAAGGGGCAGAGAAGAAGCAAAGGCCATAGCGTTAGTGGCCAAAGTTACTGCACTAACGCTATGGCTAACGTTACAAAGAAGGAGAAGGCAACGTTGGTGGCCAAAGTTGGCCCACCAACGTTGCCCATCAACATTGGCACTAGGAAGGGGAAGCAACGTTGGTGGCCAAGGATGGCTCACCAATGTTTCCTAGCAACGTTGCCAAAGAAGAGGGACAGCAACGTTAATGGCCAAAGTTAGCTCACTAACGTTGCCCACTAACTTGCCAAGCATAAGAAGCAACGTTTGTGGCCAAAGATGGCTCACCAACGTTGCCTAGCAACTTTTCCAAGGAAGAGAGTGAGCGATGTTAGTGGCCAAAGTTAGCTCACTAACATTGCCCACTAACGTGCCAAGCATAAGGACCAACGTTGGTCGCCCAAAGATGGCTCACCAACATTGCTAGCAAGATATGGTGCCAACGTTAGTGTGCTAACATTGCTTAAAGTTATCATACTAATTTCTTCGATAAATCTTCAAGTTGGAGCTGGAAAAATTGCTAGTGTGCATACGCATGAGGCATTGTGCGCACGCAAAAAGGGAAAATTTGTAAGTGTGTGCACGCACAAGTCATGATGCGTACGCACAAGGAAGAACGTTGGTGCACCAACGTTGTGAACCAACGCTAGTGGCAACATTCCTAAAGGATTTTAAAGGCAACGTTAGCCACCATTTGTGCACTAACGTTGGTGACTAACGGCAAGGCTAATTCCATTTTCAAGGGCACCCATGCAAGCTTGTGAACGTTAGTGAGCTAACGCCTAGATCAATGTCACAAAGAGTCATTCCTAACTTGCTTCAACTAAAGGCCAAAGCCCACATCCAAAGACTTGAAGATTGATTTGGAAAGTGTATAAATAGGATAGATGTTGAAGTCAGAAAAAGGCTGGGAAGCAGGGACCCTAATTGGGAAACCCTGAATCATTTTCTTTGTACTTTCTTTTACTTTCATGTACTTTTGTTTTCCTTTTGATTTTTTTGGGCAATGATGAACTAAACCCCACATCATTACGGGGTGGAGCTCTATTGTAATTCACATAATTGAATGAAATTCTTCTTCTTCTCAATCCACTTGTTGTACCAAAGAGATAACTTCTATTTTCATTTTGATCAATTCACTCCGGAAGGGGGTTTTAGATTGATGAATTTCTGTGTGAGCCTCGAAAGGGGAATCATAGAAATTAGATTGAAGCTCTATCTCTCACAACTCTCTTGATCAACATCATTCGGGAGGAATTGAGATCTTGAGAGTTTGTGTGGCTCATTGATAATAGATATACACTTAACCTCTTCTCATGACATTTAGATCAAGAAATTGGCAAATTGATTATGATTAAAAAAATTAGGTTGCCAAGGAATTGGGACTCAGTTAATTCCAATCCGCCATAGATCTACTTCATATGATTGAGAACGGAGTTAAGACTCATTGATTCATGATGGATTATGATATCTCCAATCCCTAATGAATCTTTCTCTTTGTCATTCTTCACTTTGATTTCCTTGAACTCACTTTAATTGCCTTGAATTTCTTGCTTCCTCTTAATTCCTAGCACCCAACACCCTTTACATTTCATGCAATTTACTTTCCATTGCTATTTACATTCTTGCATTTACTTTCTTGCATTTAAGCTTCAGCTCATTTGAGTTTCTTGCTCTCTAAGTTTTAGCTCTTTACATTTCATGCCATTTAAGTTTCTGTCCTTTACTTTTCAGGATTTAAATTCCTAGTACTCTATACTTTGTGCCACTTAAGTTTCTATCCTTTTACCTTCCAGCATTTAAATTTCTTGTACTTTACATTTTGTTGTTTCACTTTCCTTGTGAATTTATATTCTGTTCATCAATTTTCACCAAAACCTTTCAATATCCGCTTGACTAGATAAATCACCTCACTAAAGTTGCTCAATCCATCAATCCCTGTGGGATCGACCTCACTCTTGTGAGTTATTACTTGATAATTTGGTGCACTTGCCGAAGGGGATTTGTGCTGTTCAAATTCCCGCGTCATCACTCCTCAGTTTAATGGCCTAACATTCTTCTCTAGGATTAGGTACCACGTTACTTAGAAAGGAATTTGTTTGCTTCTCTGGCAATTGCTTGGCAATTTGTTCCATTTGTACCTCTAAATTTTTTATGGAGATTTCTTTGTTTTTTAAGTTTTTTCTTGTCTTTTGTATAAAGCTTTGGGTTTGTTGAACAAGCACAGTAGTGGATTGAGATAGTTTCACCATAGCAAGCTCAATATGTGATACTTTCTAAGGGTTTGCTTACTGTTGGTATGGAACATTAAAGAATCTTTGTCCTTGATTTTCCAACCAAAATTACAGTGATTCCTTCATCTAGGAAACATGGGTCGTTCTTTGGCCTTGAGAATTGTCCCATGTAATTTACTTGCTTGGTGGAAGACTGCAATTCTTTGAATAGCTCACACCTTTCATTCTTGTATGCTCCTCCACACAAGTCACACATAGCAACTTGTGTTCCAATAGCTGAAGCTTGCATTTGTTCCATATATTTTGTGAGTGAGGAGACTTGTTAAAATCTGATTTTGTTTAGTGCTAGGATTGTATCCATGGTGTCCAACTGGTACGGATTTTTCAAACCACAACTTACTGCTAAGTGTACCGGGTCGTACCAAGTAATAACTCACGGTGAGTGAGTGTCGATCCAACAAGGACTAATGGACTAAGCAACCAATGGTTGATTGATAGTAAGGGATTGAGTGTCGGTTTAGAATTTCTCTTATAGAAATAAGAACTTCATTGTAAGCATAGCTCCAAACTAACAAACAATTCTCACATCAAAAAAATTGGTTGTCACAAGTACAAACCCCAACAAAAATTAACCGAAGTATTTAAACATCGGGTCGTCTCACAAGGAATTGTAATGAAGTGCTCAATGATTGGCTATGAAGATGCAAGGGGGTTTGAATTGGTATATAGAAAGAAAATAAATGACAAGAAAGTAAAATAACAAGAACTAATAAAATAAGGGAAAAGAACTCTTGACTAGACATAGGTAATTGAGATCACCATCCTTGTCTACAAACCATACATTGATAATTATGAGGAACCAAGCTCACTAAGTCTACCTCCAAGAGCTTTAAGTATGTAATATCTACTCCTAAGCTTGAGGTACGTCAAGTGGCTTGATCAATTTCAACCCGTAAGTCTCAATCTATCTACTAATTATATTAGTAGTGGGTTAGTGTCAATGGGTATCAACCTGACCACATATGGTTCTCAAATCACCAATTCATTGAGACCCAATGACTCAAGGTCACTCAATCCCCTTTGCCTAGGCCAAGAGTAAAGAAAACTACTCAATAACTAGAGAAAACATTCTATCAAACACCTAGTGTGCAATAAAAGTAAACATTACAAAATGCAAGAATTAAAAGAAACCCACAACTAACATAAGCAAGAAATCAATAATAACAATCAAGATCAACATAAAAGAGACATGGAAACATAAAATTGCATTAAAAGAAATCAAGATCCAACAATTGTTCATCAACATAAGAGAGAAAAATAAGAAATGACAAGTAAAACTAGAAGAACAAAGATGTAATAACAAGAAATTAAAATGGAAGACTAAATCAAAACAAGAATTGAAAGTTGGATTTAAGAAAATTAAACCTAAACTACCCTAAATTCTAAAGAGAAGGGAGAGCTTCTCTCTCTAGAATTCTAACCTTAAACATGATGAAAAATCCCTATGACTACTTGGTTCTCCCCCCTTCAATCATTGGGTTCAATAGCATCAGAAATGAGTTGGATTGGGCCCAAAATACTTCAGAAATCGCTGGCCATGAGTTGCTAAAATAGATCTACGCTGATCCTGTGATGCGTGTGCGTGATGCACGCATACACGTCTAGATGCCAGGCAACTATGGCAAATTTTATATCATTTTGAATGTATTAGAGGGTTAAGTCCAATTTCTGATTTAAAGCCACACAAACTCTAAGAACCCAAAAGCATGATGCAGTTATATGTCTTGTACCACATTAAGTCTAGGTAATTAAAGATTATGAGAGATTGGTTTAAAGTTGTAATTCTAATGATATAACTTTTCCAAGACTCAAATAGAATTCAAGTGAGATTAGAGTTAATTTCCAATAATCACTAATACTTAGGATGAAGAACGAAACCAATTCTTAAACCAAAATCAAAGAATTAATCAAGAATAGAATCACATATAATTATAAATCCATCAAAGTATAAAGAGCTCCTAACCTTAACAATGGAAGTTTAGTTGCTTATGGTGTAAAAAACCCCAGCAAAAAAAATGTAAAAATGCGAAATGAAAATTAGGAAAACAGAAGTCCCCAAGTGGGCGAATCTCAATCCTATTTATAGTCCTAATTAAAAATTGATTTCAAACTTAACTAAAACCCTAAGAGATCTTTCCTAATAGTTATTTGGTTTACAAAATCAATAGATATACTTTCGTTAATTCCTTGCAATATATGGTCCCCATTGTGATTCTCGCTTTAGGCGCTAAACGCTGGTGATTAGGAATTTAGCGCGCACCAAATAGCAAACCTTGCACGCACAAAAAGGGTCTCAGCCTTAAACGTCGGTGAGTGGGTGTTTAGCACTAGGTGTCCAGAAGTGTGGCACTAGTTACGAAGGTTTCGTCGCTAAACACTGAGTCGTGGCATTTAGCGCCACCCATTCAGAGGAGAATTATCTCTTTTAAGCTCTTGTAGTTGTATGTACGCATAGCATATAACACCCTACAATACAGAGCTTTAAGCCTAGGACATAATCTGGTGATTACCATTACCCACGAGTTAAATAGACAAAATCTGGTGATTACCTGCCGCTAAAGTTTACCTAAACCATCAAAACACCAAAACCCTTAGCATGCACAACCCAAAATTCACGAATTGAAGATGGGGAGAACTGGGCACAAAATATCAAATTACTTACCAAATTGTTGGGTGGAATTTGTAGAGAATTTCAAGACGAACGCATGGCCATTGACGGCTCGTCAATCGGAGCTCCGGATTAAAAGTTATGGAGGATTGAATTTTTGAAGTGAAAAGGGGTTAGGTTTTTGGTTTGCTCCTCCTCCATGGCAGTGTGAGTGGCTGAAGTTCAGCTTATATATGCTTTGCCTTGGGCCCGGTTTGGATCCGATCCAACCGGTATGGTCCCTTAGCCCGTTTTTGGGCGAAAATCTTTAAAATTAATGTTAAAATTTATATTTTAATTATTTTTACTTTCCTAAACTATGAAATTTAATTTTATAATTTCTTTAAATAATAATTAATTATTGATTAATTATTTACTAATTACCTGGGGTTTACATAGCACATGCGTATTCATGATCTCCCTCTTTGCTCTAATTATGCCAACGCATGCATGATGCGTACATATTGCAATTTATGTTTTATGTTTCTTTATTGTTTAATTGAGTTGTTATTATTGTTTCCTTATAATCGGTAGTTGTAGATTTATTATTCTTGCAATTTTACCATGCTTTTATTTTATGCCTTCCAAGTGTTTGACAAAATGTTTGGTTGGATGTTAGAGTAGTTTTTGAGCATTTTGGCTTGGAAAGAGAAATTGGTTAATCTTGAGTCATCAATACCCAATTTAGATTGGTGATCTAGAGTTGTTAGTTAATATTATTTCCATTGACTCTAATCTCTTGCTAATTCAATTAGTAAGTTGATTAGGACTTTTGGATTAAGATTAACTAGTCTTATTTGACTTTCTCTCAAGTGAAGATAACATCATATCTTCTTCCTGTGTTGGATATGACTGAATAGGATTAGCTCTTATTATTTATTGTAGTATGATTGATAACTAGGATAGAAAGCCTATATTCTCAATCCTTGCAATGAATGTCTCTCTCTCTTTATTACTTGCTCTCTTTAATTGTTTGCTTTACTTTCTTGTCATTTAATTTCTTGTCCCCTTATTTGCAAACCACCCCTTGGATACTGTTCCAAGGGTTACCTGAAACTGTTAGGTCAATCTCGGATGAGATCTGTTGTGGTGGCCGGAGCTGGCGTGTCTGACTTGTTGATCTTGGTGGTGGTGCTGATCGTTGATCACCGGAGGGGGGTGGTACCTGCAAGGGACTCCGATGCCTAAGTTAGCATGGGTTTAAAGTAGGTATTTTGTAGAATTAGAGTATGAGTTATACCTGGGTGCTCCAATGTATTTATAATGGTGTTGAGTGACCTTTTTGGGGATAAGATAGTTATCTTAACTTATCTTTGAGTGAAGTCATCTTTATTTTCAAGGGAACCGCCCTTATCTTTCTAAGCTTGGGCTTTCTTTAGATTTGGGTCGTGTTCCTCTGTTTGGGCCTACTTGGGCCTCTGTAGCGATTCGGCCGAACTCTTTTATAAAGAGGTCGGGTAATCCTGATCCGAAGAGGTCGGTCGACTTGTCTTTCCTCAGCCCGGGTTGTACAGCTCGACCCAGGACATGAACAGTGCCCCTGCTTGAGCGTGGTCTTCCTTTTGAGGTCGAGCCTTTTTTATCTCCCTTGGGAAGCCGAGCTCGAGCATTTTTTTCTCACCCCTTTTTAATTGGAACACGCATTTTGCGTTTTCCTTGGGAATGTGCAAAGGTTTAAATACTCACTTAACTCCTTGCCGTTTCCTCTTGTTTCCCTCTTTGTATCTTCATTTGAATTTCACAGCCTCTCTTTTCAGTTTCCCTTCTCTGTGTTTACTGTAACTTCTCCTTTTCTTTTTGCTCTTCTGTTTCTGGTTCATCCTGCGATTTTCTTCATTCTCTTGACCCTAAGTTTTCTTGTCTTCGTGCTCTCCTTGCTTTCGGAAGTGATCGTCGGTGTGGGCTTGCCATATGCTTTCATATTCATCGTCTTCTTTACAGGTTGGTCTTCCTTTTTGTTTTTACTCTTTCCATGCTATATATATTTTGAGAAGTTTTGATCTTTGCTTGACTTCGTGTTGGAAAGTTTGGATCTTTTTCTGAATTTGTTGCATCTGATCATTGCTGTACTATGTGCTGTGAGGGTTTCTTCGCTTTTCTGCTAGAGGAGGATTTTGATCTTTCTTTTATTCATCGCTTGAAGTATTGAACTGTTTTGTTAAAAGATTGGATCTTTGAGGGTTTGATGTTGCCGGTTTATTGAAAAGATGGTAACTTTGATGTCTCTTTGTGATTTGTGACTTTTCTCTTCGAAGTGTCGCTATTAAAGGAGCGTTGATTTCTTGTGTGATAGATGTCGAAACGTAGTCTTTAGATTTTTCCTGAATCCTTATTTTGTTACTGCCTCTAAAGGATGCCCCTGGACCTTGGTGTGGGTCCTGGGGTTTCCTTTTGCGGCTGTATCTGACTTTTAACATTTGTATGCTTTAGTCTGAGTTATCTTCGTACTTGTCTAAGATGTTTTCTGTTTTGTCCGAGCTGTTTGATTAGTAACCTATTTTTTCCTTTTCTCACTGTAGGATTAGTTGGCCTTATGTCTTCTCACAAAAATATTGTTGAGACGTCTTCTCGAGTCCCAAGGGCATGTCTGACTGGCTGGACTTCCTTGTCTTGATGTGCGTTTCTGTGGTTAATTTTGAGTATTGCGTGCAACTTACGAGGCATCACCGACTTTGTAGTAATAGAGATCAGGAGAAGAATTATGAAGTAGTAGCGCCTGACCCTGAGGAGAGGGTTTGTTTTCCTTCACTGGCTCAGGGAGAACGTCCCTTCTTTTATGCTTATGACTACTTTTTTAGCCAAATGAACATCACCATTCCCTTTACTTCCTTTGAGACCGACTTGTTGTGGACCTGTAATGTTGCCCTGTCTCAGCTTCACCCGAACTCGTGGAGCTTCATAAAGATCTTCTAACTATTGTGTCATGAACTGGATGTTCGACCTTCTCAAACTCTCTTTCTTTATCTTTTTGTTTTGACAAAGCCTGGGGCAGCTAAGAAGAAGGCTTCCTGGGTTTCTTTCCGAGCTGCCCAAGGAAAGAAAGTTTTTTCTATGTACAACGAGTCTTTTAGGGATTTCAAAAACTATTATTTTAAGGTCCGAGCTGTTGAAGGAGCTCAGCCTTTCTTTTTGGAGCAGAATGATGAGCCTGCCTTCCCCCTATCCTGGCAACAGAATGTAGTAGTGTCTAGGTATACTTGGGAGATGTTGGACGAGGTTGAGTGGGCTTTTGTACATGTTCTAGAGGAGAATTGGGGGGAGCCTCCTCATCTTGATACGAAGAGGTTCGTAGGGGATCCCTTCCTTCTTCGAGCTGAATTGGGTAGCTACCGATTTCTTTGCTAGTTTTATCTTTGTTATTTTGTTGGTTTTGTCGATCTCTCTTTGTCTAACTTGTAACTTTGGTTTTGCTGTTTCCTTTTCTCAGAGATAGTGAAGACTACTGACGGTATGAAGGCTTTTAAGAGGGCTAGAAAGGTGACTACTGCTCAGAACATTTCGACCAAAGGTCCTGGGGAGGGATCTTCTGATGTTACGCTAAGGAGGTTGACCTCGGACACTTCTGGACCGAGAAAGATCATCCCAACTCCCTAGGTCCGCTTGGCTCCTTCTGATCCTCTCCAGCTGACCTCTAGCGTCGCCTCTCCCTCTGCTACTGGTCCTGCCCCCAAGAAGCAGAAGACTACTGAACCCTATAACCTGGATGCCCCTGACTTTGACGCTGTGGGGTTTGTTGATAACCAGATTGCTCCGAATGGCCGACTTCCTATGGACGATGTGTTGATGTATGAAAACTTGTCTCTCAACAAATCTCCCTCGGCAAGTATACCGAATTGTCGTCAAGTAAAAACTCACAATAGAGTGAGGTCGAATCCCACGGGGATTGATTGGTCAAGCAACTTTAATTAGAAGAATGTTCTAGTTGAGCTAAGCAGAATTTGAGTTGAGAATTACAGGAAAATAAATGGCGGGAAAGTAAATAGCAGAAAATGTAAATGCTGGAAATAAAGAGCAAAATGTAAATGGCGGAAAATAAATTGCAGAATCATAAATAGGGAATTGGGAATATGAGCATAAAAGTAAATGGCAAATGATAAAGAGAATGGGTAAGATCAAAAATGGGGAGTTCATTGGGCTCAGGAGATGTTGTATTCTCCGGATTAAGTTCATTTTTATCTCTTCCTCAATCAATGCATTCATTGATCTCCTTGGCAATCTTAAGTGATTGAATTCCAATTCTTTGGCAACCCAATCTCTCAAATCTTTATCAATAGCCAATTCCTTGGTCTAATTGCTCTTGAGAAGAGATGAAGTATGGTCACTGATTGTACCACATGTATTCCCAAATCAAAGTGTTGGTAGGATTATATGTCACCATATCCATCCAAACCCCAAATTGGTCCAACATGAGAAAGCATTTCTAGCATGATCTCTTCATTCCTCTTCCAAGGTCCAAAGAGATCAAAGTATGAATAGCTTCTTTTCCAAGATAACTACCCAATAGGATGAAGATTGAAAGCTTTCTAGTAAAATCAAGAGAAAAGAAAGAAGAAGAATAATGAAAACTATTATTGATCCATCAAATTACAACAGAGCTCCTTAACCCAATGAAAGGGGTTTAGTTGTTCATAGCTCTGGGAATGGAAAGCATAGATGGGAAATACATTCTAAAAGTAAAACTAGAAGTTGCAGAAAAAGTAAAATTTTACAGAGAGTAGTTCTCCAAAATGCTAAAAGCTTCTCTACTAGTTCAAAACTACTCCTATATATACTACTCTTCTAATCTTCTAGTTGGCTTTTTCAAGTCTTGGATATGGGCCTTTGGATCTTTGAGTTGAAGCAGTTATCATCTTCAGTGGGCTTGGCTTTGCTTGCAGAAAAAGTGTGAGTTAGGCATGGACGTTAGTTAGGATGTTAGTGGTGTTAATGTTAAGTGAAAATGTGGGTTCGAGAACGTTAGTGACGATCACCTTTTTCACTAACGTTCCTAACCCAAAATGGTCCACGTTAACTTCAACGTTAGTGGCACTAACGTGACCACTAACGTTGCCTCTTGGTCCTTCACAAACGTTATTGGCATTCACCTTTTCCAATAACATTTGCTTGTTGCCCTTCCTTCCTACGTTAGAGTCTACGTTAGTGTAGCTAACGTGACCCTTAACGTGGGCATGCCTCACCTTCGAGAGTGTTAGTGACACTTACCTTTGTCACTAACGCTCCAAACGCCCCTTCCCACATTAGTGCCTCACGTTAATTGTATTAACGTGACCACTAATGTGGTGGTGATTGCCATCTCCAACGTTAGTGACAAAGGTGAGTGTCACTAACGTTGGCTCATCATTTCTTTCCTCCACGTTAGCTTCCACGTTAATGTAGTTAATGTGGCAACTAACGTGGCTAATAGTGGCTTGGTCCAACGTTAGTGACAAAGGTGAGTGTCACTAACGTTGGCTCATCCTTGCTCCTCCCACGTTAGAGTTCACGTTAATGTAGTTAACGTGACTCTTAACGTGGCCAATTGTATCTTTTGAAACGTTAGTGGTATTCACTTTTACCACTAACATTGGGGCTTTCTTTTTTCTCCACGTTAGCTTCCACGTTAATGTAGTTAACGTGGACACTAACATGGGCTATGATGGCTCACGAAGGCATTATTGGTGTTCACTTTTCTTATTAACGTTACAAGCTAGCCTCCATTCCACGTTAATGGTCACGTTAGTTAGACTAACGTGGCTATTAACGTGGCATCTTCCTTGCTTCCTTTGTCCTGAAATCAAGCAAGTAAAGTGCATCAAAGCTAGGTTCTAACTCATGAGATCATGCATCATCCATTTTGTCATTCAATTCATGCATAATTCTCATAAAATCATGTAAAATTCATAATGTTTGCTTGAATCAAGATGTAAGTGATTATCTACCCAGAACTTGCTTATTAACTAAGAAAATGCATGAAACTACCTTAAAGCAGTGAAGAAAAGGTCAGTGAAACTGGCCAAAATGACCTGGCATCACAACACCAAACTTAAAGCTTGCTTGTTCCTAAGCAAGTACTGAAACATGAGAATGATGAATGAAATGACAAGAAGGATGAGTCATTATTGTGGAAGTCATGTCCTTAGTTTTATGGGGTTTCATGCATAGCAACTTAGGTTCATTCCTTTACTGGCTTTCAGACCTTTATCATGCCCTGGAATACTCACTTGATTGCACTCTTTGAGACTTTTATTCATTGATCCTTTTGTCTTTTCAAGGTTTAATTGTGTTCTTAGACTAGGTGCTTTGTGAGGGGGCGACTCTTTAAGATAAGTTTTCAGCCAGCACTCCCGAACCAGTTGGTCCAAGGTGCTGGGTGTAAAGACACCCCTAAGGACTTACTCCCTCAAGTCTCTTTCCCCCATACATACACACCACAGGCACATGGTTTGTTATTTTCTTACTTGAGACCTTGGTGTCCAGCACCTCTTTGGGTTACGAAGTGTTCTATAGCAAAGGTTACTCTTGATAGTGGACTTTCAGCTGATAATCCCGGGTTAGTTAACCCAAGTTACCAAGTGATAAGGCACCCCTGAGAGCTTATTCATCCAAGCATATCCTTTACACACGAGCACCACAGACACATGCCTCAAGATTAAACCCTTGGTGCCTAGACTTATTTCTTACTCTTTTTCTTTATTTCTCAACTTTCATTTTTCTTTCCCTTTTTCTTATTAGGATCTTATTATTTAGCTAGTCTCATGGGTTTTATTTCAAGTATATGATTCAGGACAGATAGTTGCCTTCCTACCTTGTTGGTGAACCAACTTAGCTAAGTAATTACTACACCACAAGCTTAAGAACTTGCTCCACAAGTTGAACATCACTTTGGTCTTTCATAACATCTCTTTTTATTTGACTTAAAGGACAAGCATACAAGTGAGCAAGGTGAAAATGCAGCAGTGACATTAGACTAGCAAGGATGGACCTAAGCAATGCAAACTTAAAGGCAGAATTGAAAATCCTAAACTACCATGGAAACATGTTCTATTTCATACATGATTTTCCTTATTTAAAACTTGAAAAAGATAGGACAAGGAGGGAACAACACCACCTTTTACTCACGGGGATGCCCATGCTCTTTCTCTTGTTTGTCCTCTTTGTGTCCACTTGTGTTTCCTTGTATTCATGTCAGTCTGGCTCTTTTCCAATCCTCAAGTGCCTTCCTTACTGATTCATGACTCTTTTCTACTCTCTCTCTTTCTTCTCGCGCTAATTAATCCTTCACTTCTTCATATCTTGTGATTCCCGGATGCAGTATAGGCAGTTGTCCGACTAAGTATCCGAGCCTGACTTGAGTGTTCACATGATGTCCAGTCTCGTTCATGTAAACTCCTTCTGAGAACGCCCTGTATTCGTCGAATAGTTCTGCCTGTTCTATTTATTTCCGATGCATCTCATGTATGTGTGCACCTTGATGTGCTTGGATATTGATTAGCTTTTGGAAGGCTTCTTGTTGTTGGTCTTGCCTTTGTTCCAACCTGTGGAAGGATTCACCCCACTATTTCCCTTGTTCCAATTGCTGTTCCATCATTTGCTTTTGCCACTCCTCCTGTTGATGGATCCATCTAGAGAGTGATTCTTCTTGGTGGTTCATCATTTGTAGTTGAAGCTCTTTCTGTGCCCCTTGATTCTCCACATATTGTTTAGATAAGCCATCAATGGCTTCCTGTAATTGGTGCATGTCCAAAGTGGCTGGGGCTTGCTCCCCTAGGTCTTGTCCTTCTACCACTTGATGGGCTGTCCTCTTTCTTAGCCTTCGCTAAGGTAGGGGAGATGCAACAGAATGCATCCTTTGAACAGTAATTAGGATGGCCACTTTTATCCACTCGGGGTTCTCATCTTCGAACACTACCCCAGCCCTGTCACACAGACAAAAAATAGTGCTAGGGTAGCCTAACTTTCCTCCAGAATCGCTTTTCTCAGCCATCTTCCTAATGCTTTGGGCTATGAGTTCATGAACCTTGATCTCTCCCCCTTTTAGTATATATTGCACCATTGTTGCTCTCTTAAGATTCACCTCTGAGTTGTTCCCGGCGGGGAGGATGGATCTCCTTACAATTTCGAACCACCCCTTTGCTTTAGGAGTGAGGTCCCCTCTCTTGATGAACTTGGGCTTCCCCAGAGGATCTCGTACCCAATCAGCTCCTTGCACGCAAATATCTTGCACTATTTGGTTATACTTGGGACTGCTATCTATTCTGGAGTGATAGCTTTCTTCTGCAAATGGTATGGTTCATAGTTTTAACGCCCTCATGATGCTCATGGGACTAAAATCTACGGTCACCCCTCTTACAAAGCTTGTATAGGACTCATCTGCCTTATCATACCTGACTGCATTTACGTAAAACTCTCTTACCAGAGTAGCATTTACTTTTGTGACCAGATCAGTGAGGAGTTCCCATCTTCTCTTTTCTACCTTCTCTGTGATTTCGGGGCACTTCATTTTTCTAACTTGAAAGCCTAGCTCGTATATGATCTCCTTATCAGCCATCCACCCAAATTGAAATGCATGGTGAAAGGTTCTAAACTTCTTTTCATCAAAAGGGCGCTGCTCCATAGGCTCCTTCTCCTTTCTTCTTTTAGAGCTTGATGATGCCATAAGTGACTTTTGAGATGTGAAGGTGTTGAAGGGTGTGGATAGGTGGTGGAATTCGGCCGGGTTAGGATAGGGTATAGTTAAGGGAGTGGGTGAGAGTGCTTTTAATGGGGTAAGAGGAGTTGGGTGCCGAAAGTGGGAAGTACAGAGAATGGGATTGGAATGTGAAGGGGGTACGGAATAAGAACCACTTATATAGAGAAGTGGTGAGTAAATGAAAGGTGTGGATTGATGGTGTGGGTGTATGATGAATGGACGGGATTTAGCATGGGATGAGTACAAGGATCATCAACTTTATGATGAGGTTGGTTCGATTTCCAAGCGTGTCATTCTTCCAATGTTGCATGGCAACATTTCCCAATGCATTCCCCTTGAAGACATGTGTATAGTCCTCTCCTTTTGAAGTGGCCGAACCCTCCTTCTTCAATTGTCCCATCAATTCTCCTACAAAAGGAATATGATTAATGAATTTGTGGATGGTGGCAGCAAAATATTTTTAAAAAAAATGGGATAACTACTTTTTAAAGTTTTTTTTTGTTTCTAACTAACTGAGTGCTATTCATGAATGCAAACCAACTGACTATTTAATTGTCCATGTATGCAACATCGGTGACACCAAACTTAGTTTGTGGCCATGTGGTGTACAAAGTTTTGTTCAAGGCTCTAAGAGTTACATGATATGAATTGCGTTTATGCTCTCTTAGTATGCCTTGAACACCAAACTTGTTCTTCACTATGTGCTGCATAAAAGGATTCATTCAAGTATATGTCAAAGTTGATTTGAAATTCATGAACCTTGCATTATTAACTACTTTAAAAGCATATAAAACATGGGTTGCCTCCCATGAAGCGCTTCTTTAGCGTCACTAGCTTCACGTTCTGACTTTGTCAGGGTGGTTGGTAATGCTTCAAATCTTCCCCCCTCGCAGTAAATCTATCTCCATTGGCTTCATCAAGGATCTCCACAAGTTCTAAGGAGAGAATTCTGTTGATGGTGAAAACTTTAGGTAGCTGAGATGGGATGGTGGGGAGGTGAGGTGGGATAACTGAGAAATAAGCTGAGATCACTTTATCCCCTGGAGAGAAATCCTCTGTAGGGATCTTCTTGTTCCTCCATCTCCTTGGTGCCTTCTTCTTTGTTTTCTTTTGATGTCGCCCTGCTCTTTGTGGCCTCTTTTTCCAAGAAAATTTTGTTGCTGGTCTCATATGACTTTGGTGGTTTTGGTTCCTCTTGGATTTTCTTTAGCTGTTGCACCTTCTGACTATTTTTCTTACTAGCCACAGGGATTTCCAGGTGTATAGTTTGTGTTTCAATGCTTGTTTCTTCCACCAGTGCTTTGTCGTGCTCTTCCCTTGGTTTCTTGTTTTCTTGATCTGCTTCTTGTGAGGGTTTGAAGACATTGAAGGCGAGTTGTTCATCATGTATCCTCAGTATTAGCTCTCCTCGCTCCACATCTATAAGCGCTCTGGCTGTAGCTAGAAATGGTCTTCCCAATATGATTGGGTGAAGGTGACTCTCTTCCATTTCCAATATGACAAAGTCTGTGGGAAGGAAGTAGTTCCCAACCTTCACCAACACGTTTTCAACCACTCCTACTGCTTGTTTTTGAGTTTTGTCAGCCAGCCTAATGACTACGTCTGTGGGCATTAGCTCATTGATCTGTAGCTTCTTCATGAGGGATAAAGGCATTAAGTTGATGCTTGCTCCCAAGTCACAGAGTCCTTTATCAAACATTGTTTCTCCTATGGCACAGGGGATGTGAAAACTCCCTGGATCCTTTCTTTTTGTAGGCAACTCTGGTTGAATGAGAGCACTGCACTCCTTATTCATCACTATTGTTTGCCCTCCTTTGAGTGAGCTTTTCCTGGTCAGCAGCTCCTTCATATACTTAATGTATGAGGGCATTTGTTGGAGAGCCTTGATGAATGGTATGTTTATATGGAGAGATGCAAACATATCAGGGAACTTTGAGTATATTCTCTTTTCTACACCACCCTTGAGTCTTTGGGGAAAAGGTGCATAGAGTTTCAGTATCTCCTTCTGTGTAAGTTTGGTTTCTTGGTGACCCTCTTCCTGCTTCTCTGCTAGAGTATCTCCAGAGTGTTCGAAGGGTTTGTTCAGCTCTTCCTCAGTCTCCTTATCACTTATAGTGACCATCTTGCATTCTTCCCATCTTACTTTCTTTGCTTCACCTCTCGGATTTTTCTCTGTGTCACTTGGGAAGCTGTCAGTAGGTTTGGGAATCTTCTCAGAGAGGTATCCCACTTGAAATTCTAGCCTCTTGATGGTGTCTCCCTGGTTTTT
This sequence comes from Arachis hypogaea, assembly GCF_003086295.3. Lineage (NCBI taxonomy): Eukaryota > Viridiplantae > Streptophyta > Magnoliopsida > Fabales > Fabaceae > Arachis > Arachis hypogaea. The sequence continues at coordinate 53,850,489 of NC_092047.1, forward strand.
GATATTGGCTCGCACCTCCTCCTTGAACACCTTGTTATCTTGGAGTTCCTTACATGTGCCTTCAAGTAGAGTCTCAATCCTTGAGAGTCTATCTTCGGTTGATGGTGAGTTGGGGTTGGAGGGGTGAGAAGGGCCACTTTGGTTTTGATATGGATGTTGAGAGGTATTGTTAGGTGGGTGCTGATATGATCTCTGTGTGGAATGTTGGTGAGCTGCATTGTTGTTGGGGTTGTGACGTCTCTGTTCTTGGCCTTGATCTTGTTGATTTCCCCACCCAAAGTTTGGGTGGTTCCTCCAACCAGGATTATAAGTTTTGGAGTATGGATCATGGTTTTGCCTAGGTGAGTTTCCAATGTAGTTGGCTTGTTCCTGATCACTCTCTGCCTCTGCATTTACTCCTTCTTGGGTTGCTGATGAGGTGGTGATTGCTGCTACTTGGTTCCTTTCTATCTTCTTGGTAAGGTCAGCCAGCTGCTTGGTGATCATCTTGTTTTGGGCCAATAGTGTGTCCACATTGTTTAGCTCCATCACTCCTCTAGTATTGCCTCTTTCAGAAGCATAGAAGTAGTCATTGACATCTATGGCTTCTTCAATGGTCTTTTTCTTGTTCAGAGACCCCCAGATGAGTGGTCTACTGCCTTCTTTGATTCATAAGAAAGACCTTCATAGAAAATGTGTAACTGCACCCATTCATTGAACATATCTGGCAGGCACCTTCTTGTCAAGTCCTTAAACCTCTCCCATGCTTCATATAGAGTTTTACCATCTTGTTGCCTGAAGGTTTGTACCTCAGCTCTCAACCTGTTGATTCTTTGAGGAGGATAGAATCTCGCCAAGAATTTGTTCACCACATCTTCCCAGGTTGTTAAACTCTCCTCCGGGAAAGATTCCAGCCATTTAGATGCTTTGTCCTTGAGTGAAAAGGGGAACAAAAGCAATCTATAGGTGTCAGGATGAACACCATTAGACTTCATAGTATCACATATCCTTAGGAATGTGGTTAGATGTTGATTGGGGTCTTCTTGGACACTTCCTCCGAATGAACATTTGTTCTGAACAAGGGTGATGAGCTGTGGCTTTAGTTCAAAGTTATTGGCATGTATGGTTGGCTTTTGGATGCTACTTCCATAGTTTCCTGGGTTTGGATTTATATAAGAGCCCAAAACTCTTCTCTCTTGTCCAGCATGATGCACTGGACCTTCTCTGCCATGGTTGTGAGCCTCTTCTTCATGATGGTTCTCCATATTCTCATCTATGTTTTGTTCAAAATACTCCTCCTCTTCCGTAGCACCAACAACTCTCCTTCCTCTTGCTTCCCTTCTTAATCTAAGGAAGGTCCTCTCAGGTTCAGAATCAAAGGAAGTTGAAGCCCCGCTTCTTCTACCTGTCATACAACGAACAAGGCACAAGCAAGAGAGAAAACAAATGCAGAGAGTTTCTTGTAAGAAATGCTGTTAGTGTGAGTGATGCAATATATCAAACAGTTAGTGGGTCAGTGATAAACCACTATTTTATGGTTTATCTTGTACTCAATTGAGTGGTTTTTATCGACTCTTTACCCACTTATTTATACTATTTGCATGTTTTACATTTTCCTTCCTGGTTTTGTGCTATGATTGAAAACAGGCTTCTTTGATCTTATATTTGCTTATTATTAATCCTCTCTTATTACCATTAGATGCCTTGATATGTGTGTTAAGTGTTTTCAGAGATTATAGGGCAGGAATGGCTCAGAGGATGGAAAGGAAGCATGCAAAAGTGGAAGGAATACAAGAAGTTGGAGAAACTGCTAAGCTATCCAGCCTGACCTCTTCGCACTCAAACGGCTATAACTTTAGCTACAAAGATCCAAATGATGCAGTTCCAGTTGCGTTGGAAAGCTAACGTCCGGGGCTTCGATTTGATACATAATATGCCATAGTTGCTCTGACGCTAGGTGACGCGACCGCGTGCTCCATGCGGCCGCGTCGCAGTGACGGAAATCAGCGTGTTTGAATTCTTCTCTAGCAATTTCCGGGTTGTTTTCGACCCAGTTCGCGGCCCAGAAAACACAGATTAGAGGCTATAAAGTGGGGGATTGCATCTATTTATAGAGAGCTCGCCAATTCCCACTTTCCATGAATTAGATTTAGTTTAGAGAGAGATTCTCTCTCTCTTTAGGATTAGGATTTAGATTTAGGATTTTTATTCACTTTCAGGATTATCTCTTTTGATTAGGTTCAATATTCCTTTTATTTACTTTTGCAAGCTACTTTATGAATCCTTTCATGTTACAGATTACTCTTTTATTAATGTTATTTGAGGTATTTTAGTTTAATATTGATTACTCTTATTCATGCTATTGTTATTTTTACTCTGAAGACATTTTTATTCCAAGTAGATTTATTTTTCTCCTTTTGGTCTTGGTTAATAAATCAGTAACTCTGGAGTTATCCAATTCAACAGCATAATTGATAATTGTTATCTTTGTTAATTGCATTGAACTTCCATAATCCCAATCTTTTCTTAGGAAATAAATAGGATTCGAAGATCAAACCAATTAATCCCTTGACCTTCCTTTATCTTAGTAAAGGTTAACAAAGTGGAATTAGGATTCAACCATCATCATCATTGATAAGGATAGCTAGGATAGAACCTCTAATTTCTCATACCTTACCAAGAGTTTGCTTTACAGTATTTATCTATTTTCAATTGTAATTTAATTTACTTGTCATTAAATTACTCGTTCCTCATTCTTGAAACCCCAATTTTACAATCTCCATAACTAATAATAAGAACATACTTCCCTGTAGTTCCTTGAGAAGACGACCCGAGGTTAAATACTCGGTTATCAGTTTTAAGGGGTTTGTTACTTGTGATAACTAAAACGTTTGTAATAAAGGTTGATTGCTTGGTTTAGTAACTATACTTGCAACGAGTATTTACCATGACTTCTAAACCAGCAATCTTCGGTTCTTTCAAAATGGCGCCGTTGCCGGGAAACTGCTAACGTGTGCCTTATTATTGGTTATTGTAAATATTTTTCTTTTGCTTGTTTATTTATTTCTGTTTTTCCTTTTTAATTTTGTTTACTACTATGAACTCTCACCCATCTCGCTTTGAGTTTGGTTCTAACTTTGTTGAAGAAAATAGAAGTTGCAGCAGGAATATGCATCAAGGTCAAACCAATCAAGGATGGATGGAGCCAAGAGGATCTAATCAACCCTTTAGGCAACAACACCCTCCAAGATATCATGGACAACGACCATTCTACAATGCATACCCAGCTGATAAATATGGTGGACAACCTTGTAACTACCAACAAGCCCCACCCCGCGCCTGTAGACCATCCTCTCAACATAACCTCGAACCACCACACTCACAAGCTTCTCTTCACCATTCGCCACCGTATGATCCTTTCCTACCTCAGTTCCAATCCAATCACCCCCAAGCACCACCAGTTCCCTATGTTTTATGTCCAAATCCGTCACCCAGAGAATCAGAGGTTCGCCTCAAGGCAACAGTAAATAAACTTCAAACAACCATTTGACAACTGGAGCAAGCAGTAATTCAATTAGCTTCTAGACGCGCGAACATTCAAGGACCAACCACAGCCCCATGTGGACAATCTAATGAAGAGCGTAGCATGAAGCAGACACTAGAAACCCCAGTGGACAAGACAGAGCATGAATTCGTACTAGAACAAGTAGAAGAAGCTGTCATTGTACAAGAAGAAGAGTTGGTTGAAGATCTAGGAGACGCAGAACCTCCATGGGAATCCAAAGCTGAGGAGAAATCCGTCAAGGACATTATAGTTAATGCTAAGGAGGATAGCGCACAATCCCCAAGGCAAGTCGTTTATGAAGAATCAGACGGAATAATCCAAGAAGCAAATTCTCTTGATGATGATAGTCACAAGTCAAGTTCTCTTAGTAATGAGCTTGCATCTGCAAGTGAGTTCTCTGAGATCGACGAATCTTCCCCAAATGAATACAAGGATGATGCAGAGGTAGATTTCTCTCAATCTCCAATCTATGACTCAAGTGATGAGGAAGACATAGAAGACTTTGACCACAGTGATGATGCGTTTGAAAACCCTTGCAAAGAAGTGGAGAAATTCACAGAAGATTACCAAGGAGCAGAACTTACAGAACCACCAGGAACACCTTCTCCAAGACCATTACCACCCAATACAAGCTTCAAGTGGGTACAATCCTTAACTTTTAACTTTACTTATTCACTTGAATATGGTTTACTTGAAACAGATGGCCAGCTTAGAGCTCTCTGCGGCTTTAAGAGTAGGAGGGAAATGGCTCGTGCTCAGAGCTGGTGCACAAGGTTCAATAAGGTTCCATGCTTCAACTCGAAGTGCACGGATTGGCATCAAAATCAATCGAATGGATCTCGGAAAACGTTTGGTCACCATGGTGAGAATTTACTTTTTAAACCGCCCAGATGGAAACATGGAGATCAAGACGGAGGTGGATTTAAAAACAAGGCTTGGGATCCTGGAAAATATTCTGATATTCATCACCCCGGGAGCCTGAGACTCTATTTAAAGCTGCTCAGAAGCTTTACATGCCTAGTTTGGGACCCCGGAGGCTATTGGCATTCCAAGCAATTGTGGAGATTTTTGGATGAATTTAAGCATAAGCCGCCATAACAGGAAGCTCCTCCAATGTCCAACTTAAGGACTTTAACTAAAAGTGCTAGGTGGGAGACAACCCACCATGGTATGATCGTTTCTTTTTAATTTTTATTTAGTTTTATTTGTTTTCAAGTTTTATTTTATTTTATTATATTGAACTTGGAATTTTGCATCTCACTCATATTAATCATTTCATTCTGCACTTTTCATGCATATGTATAAAAAAAAAAAGCACGCACGCGACACGGCAGCGTCGCTAATGCGTCCGCGTCACCAGTGCAATGGGAAGAAAAGAAAACGAACAGAAAGTCACGCGAGAGCGTGGCTGGAGGCGTGCCAATGGCATAAATCGTCCCACGCGACCGCATCGCTGATGCGACCGCGTCATATGGGAATAATGGCCTCCCACGCGACCGCGTGCCCCACGTGGCCGCGTGACCAAGATTTCGACGTCAAAGTGGTGCACACCCAAAAGTTGTACGAGAGTGGTGCTGGATTGCTGTTGAACGCATAATCCTTCCCACGCGGGCGCGTGACCCACGCGACCGCGTAATATTCCTTTAAAGCCCACTCACGCGATCGCATGCACCATGCGATCGCGTCACTTAAAATTTGGCACTAATATAATTTTGAATAGAGAGTTGTGCGAGCGCGAGGCTGCCCTCGCGCCAGTAGCATAAACTGTGTCACGCGACCGCGTGACCGATGCGATCGCGTCAATCCTTATAAGTGCAAGTCACGCGACCGCGTGCCCCACGCGTCCGCGTCGATTGCGCCACACAGCTTATCCTAATTTGCCAAATATCTTCTCTTTTCTTCCCCAATCCTAATTTTTTCTAACTTTTCTTCTTTCTTCTTTCTTTCTTACTCTTCTCATTCCTCTTATCTTTTATTTTATTTTATTTATTTGCATACTTTCATTCATTGCATTTTAATTTTGTGCATATTTTTATTTTCTTTTCTAAAATTATTGGTGTTCAAATGTTCTTATTCAACTATTATATCTTTTCTGGTATTATCTTGGTGCTTTGTGACTTGTTTACACTGTTGGGTAATATTATTTAAATCAATGCTATTCTTTTATGATATTTGTATTCCTTTTTGCATTGACATGAACTTATATTGATATTTTACCCACACTCCTTCCCTTGGTTGCATATTCTGCACCACTGGTATGCCATGGCTTCTATTGTTTTCTCACATACATGTTGAAGCTTCCATGTAGATGAGACCCTTATCATTTGGCATTAACACCCATATTTTATTTATTTTCTATCTTTTGGGTTACTTTTCTTCTTTTTCTCTTCTTTCAGGCTGGCCACCGAAGATGGAAAAAGAAAGGGAAAACTCCTAAAAGGGAAGACAAACAAGTCCATCTGCACAATCCTTGAAGAAAAGCATCAGTTGGAACAACCCGTCCACCTGCACATCTCAGCATGCACCGAGGACAGTGCAATCTTTAAGTATGGGGAGGTCGATACCGATCTCCATGGGTTAGTATTTTCTTATCAACACCAATATTTCATTTTCCTTGTTAGTTGTTGCATTTGCATGTTTGATTGCATATTTATTTGATTTTATGCATTCAGTTACTACTTGGTTGAAGTAATATTTTCTTTTCCAAGAAATTTTTAGAGTATTTCACTAATTGAAAAATTTTTATGTTAAAACTTGTTTGAAGTTGTATTTGGAACATGGTTTTTAAGCCAAGGAACACACAACCTGTGAGATTTTGAGCTTATTTACATGGTTACATTATTTAACCATAAATTTTTATTCTTGTGTGTTTTCTTCTCTATAATTGCAATCTTTGCTTTGTTTCATTCTATATGTCCATTATTTAGTGTATTTACATGCTTGCATATGATTGAGGCCATTACTTGTTATTAGCTCACTTATCCCAAATAAGCCTACCTTTTACATCACCCTTGTTAGCCACCTTGAGCCTTTTTATCCCCATTTATTCTGTTCTATAACCACATCACTAGCCTTAAGCAGAAAAACAATTAAATATCCCAATTGAATCTTTGGTTAGCTTAAGATAGAGATCGTGTATCAATTAAGTGTGGGAAAATTATGGGAACATGGGTTCATAAGGGAATGTGTTAAGTTTTTACTTTGATAAAATATTGGGAATTTGGGTACCTACTCATGTGAGACCAGAAAAATTAAAAATTCATGTGCATTGATAAGTTATATTTATTTTTCAGCTTTAAAAAAAAAGAGAAAAAAAGAGAAAAAGAAAAAAATATATATAATATAAGTAAATAAATAAGGGGACAAAATTACCCCAATATTAAGTTTAATAAAAGATCAATGCACATGTGATAAAAATTAAAGAAAATTTGGTACATGAGTTTGGGAATTATACAAAAGTGAGAATTATGGGTAGCTAGGCATGAATTTAAAAGTATATATGGTATATGTATATTAGGTGAGAGCTTAGGTTAATTAAAGATTCATATTATAGCTCACTTGGCCATACATATATCCTTACCTTTACCTCAGCCACATTACAACCTTGAAAAGACCTCATGATGTTTGCATTGGTACATTAAATATTTGTTGATTGGTTAGGTGAAGAACAAGGTTTAGAAAGCATGACTAGAGAAGAGTAGAGTGAATAACCCTATACACTTGAGAGATTAGAGTGATATACACTACCAGTGAGGGTTCAATGCTTGATTCTATGTTCCCTGCTTTCACGAGCTGTCTTCTTACAAGTTTACTTGCTTTTTATTGTACGATTTGAATTAGAGGAAATTGGTTTGTATTTGTCTTAGAGAACTTGTTTACTTTTAAACCAAGTAGGCAGAAACATTTTGCATGTAGTTGCATTCATATAGATAGGATTGCATTTCATACATCCTACCATTCCTCTTCATCTTTATAGCTTCTCTTGAGCTTAGCATGAGGACATGCTATTGTTTAAGTGTAGGGAGGTTGATAAACCACTATTTTATGGTTTATCTTGTACTCAATTGAGTGATTTTTATCAACTCTTTACCCACTTATTCATACTATTTGCATGTTTACATTTTCCTTCCTGGTTTTGTGCTATGATTGAAAACATGCTTCTTTGATATTATATTTGCTTATTATTAATCCTCTCTTATTACTATTAGATGCCTTGATATGTGTGTTAAGTTTTTTCAGAGATTACAGGGCAGGAATGGCTCAGAGGATGGAAAGGAAGCATGCAAAAGTGGAAGGAATACAAGAAGTTGGAGAAACTGCTAAGCTGTCCAGCCTGACTTCTTCGCACTCAAACGGCTATAACTTTAGCTACATAGGTCCAAACGATGCGATTCCAGTTGCGTTGGAAAGCTAATGTCCGGGGCTTCGATTTGATATATAATATGCCATAGTTGCCTTGACGCTAGGCGACGCGACCGTGTGCTCCACGCGGCCGCGCCGCAGTGACGGAAATCAGCGTGTTTGAATTCTTCTCCAGCGATTTTTGGACTGTTTTTGACCCAGTTCGCGGCCCAGAAAACACAGATTAGAGGCTATAAAGTGGGGGATTGCATCCATTTATAGAGAGCTCGCCAATTCCCACTTTCCATGAATTAGATTTAGTTTAGAGAGAGATTCTCTCTCTCTTTAGGATTAGGATTTAGATTTAGGATTTTTATTCACTTTCAGGATTATCTCTTTTGATTAGGTTCAATATTCCTTTTATTTACTTTTGCAAGCTACTTTATGAATCCTTTCATGTTACAGATTACTCTTTTATTAATGTTATTTGAGGTATTTTAGTTTAATATTGATTACTCTTATTCATGCTATTGTTATTTTTACTCTGAAGACATTTTTATTCCAAGTAGATTTATTTTTCTCCTTTTGGTCTTGGTTAATAAATCAGTAACTCAAGAGTTATCCAATTCAACAGCATAATTGATAATTGTTATCTTTGTTAATTGCATTGAACTTCCATAATCCCAATCTTTTCTTAGGAAATAAATAGGATTCGAAGATCAAACCAATTAATCCCTTGACCTTCCTTTATCTTAGTAAAGGTTAACAAAGTAGAATTAGGATTCAACCATCATCATCATTGATAAGGATAGCTAGGATAGAACCTCTAATTTCTCATACCTTACCAAGAGTTTTCTTTACAGTATTTATCTATTTTCAATTGCAATTTAATTTACTTGTCATTAAATTACTCGTTCCTCATTCTTGAAACCCCGATTTTACAATCTCCATAACCAATAATAAGAACATACTTCCCTGCAGTTCCTTGAGAATACGACCCGAGGTTAAATACTCGGTTATCAGTTTTAAGGGGTTTGTTACTTGTGACAACCAAAACGTTTGTAAGAAAGGTTGATTGCTTGGTTTAGTAACTATACTTGCAACGAGTATTTACCATGACTTCTAAACCATCAATCTTCGGTTCTTTCAGTCAGTGAACTGAATTGTAAAAAAATGAAGATAACACCACAAACGGGTAAGGGGTAAAGGGAAGAAAATAACTAAAACTGAAAGTAAATCACTCAAACAGAAATTAAATCAAACAAAAGAAAAATGCTCAATCTAGTTATCCACCAATTTAATCATTGTTGATACAAAATCATTCCCCAGCAACGGCGCCATAAACTTGATGCATGGAAACTTGTCTTTCAACAAATCTCCCTCGACAAGTATACCGAATTATCGTCAAGTAAAAACTCACAATAGAGTGAGGTCGAATCCCACAGGGATTGATTGGTCAAGCAACTTTAATTAGAGGAATGTTCTAGTTGAGCTAAGCAGAATTTGAGTTGAGAATTGCAGGAAATTAAATGGCGGGAAAGTAAATAGCAGAAAATGAAAATGCTAGAAATAAAGAGCAAAATGTAAATGGCGGAAAATAAATTGCAGAATCTTAAATGGGTAATTGGGAATATGAGCATAAAAGTAAATGGCAAATGATAAAAAGAATGGGTAAGATCAGAAATGGGGAGTTCATTGGGCTCAGGAGATGTTGTATTCTTCGGATCAAGTTCATTTTCATCTCTTCCTCAATCAATGCATTCATTGATCTCCTTGGCAATCTTAAGTGATTAAATTCCAATTCCTTGGTAACCCAATCTCTCAAATCTTAATCAATAGCCAATTTCTTTGTAACAACCCTGGTTTTTTAGTACGCGAGATCTTTTCTGAAAGTACAGATTTCTCCGGAGGATCAGTATGGGGAGAACCTTGAATATATCATCAAGTATCTCAATCCTCATTGTCATTATGTTATCTTTAAGTTAGAAACTTTTCCGAGGCAAGCTCGATAACGCGGTCACGAAGGACCTAGTTTTTGAACTGTATCGATTAGGAGTTTTGATTCGGTTTTTCATAAATAGTCTCAGTTTGACAAATCGGACTCGATTTATGCCAGAAGGTGAAGGTGGAACACCAGAAACTGTCAGGAACCTTGCAACCCTTAGAAATACCACAATGGAAATGGGAGCAGATCACTATGGATTTTGTCACGGGATTGCCAAGGACCTCAACAGGACACGATGCCATTTGGGTAATTGGGGACAGGTTGACAAAGTCAGCGCACTTCCTTCTGATTCGAGTTGATTATACTTTAGAAAGGCTGGCACGGATATATATTCAAGAAATCATACGATTGCACGGGATACCTTCGTCAATTGTTTCAGATCGAGATCCGAGATTTACTTCTAGATTCTGGGGAGCTTTCCAGAAAGCGTTGGGAACAGAATTGCACATGAGTACAGCATACCATCCTCAAACAGACGGACAATCATAGCGAACAATCCAGACATTAGAAGACATGCTAAGATCTTGTGTGATGGGTAACCAAGTTAGTTGGGATAAATATTTGCCGTTGGTCGAGTTCGTCTACAACAACAGTTACCAACAAAGTATCAGGATGGCACCTTATGAAGCTCTCTACGGAAGGAGATGTCAGACACCATTGTGTTAGAATAATTATGGAGAAGCTAGTGTCTTAGGTCCAGACTTAGTGCAAGAAACTACTTAGAATATAAAAGGGATTCGTCAGAAGATCCAGACAGCATAAAGCCATCAAAAGAGCTATGCCGATAATAGACATAGACCCTTAGAGTTTAGTGAGAGAGACCATGTCTTTCTTAAAGTAACCCCGACTACTGGAATAGGTAGAGCCCTTAAGACTAAAAAGCTTAACCCTCGATACATAGGACCTTTCCAAATACTTAAAAGAGTCGGTCTAGTAGCTTATCAAGTAGCCATTCCTCCATATCTGTCAAACCTTCATGATGTTTTTCATGTCTCACAACTTAAGAAATATATTCCCGACGAGAGTCACATTTTACAACCAGAGACAGTACAGTTATGAAACGATTTGACATATCAAGCATCACCAGTTCGGATCGTAGAAAGAAGTGATAAGCAGCTAAGAGGAAAAACTGTTCGCTTAGTCAAAGTAGCTTGGGGACAAAAAGCAGAAGAAGAACACTCTTGGGAACGGGAAGATAAGATGAAAGATGATTACCCGCATCTATTCTCAGGTAACTGAAATTTTGAAGGCAAAATTCTCTTTTAGGAGGGTAGAATGTAACAACCCCAGTTTTCGAGTACGCGAGATCTTTTCTGAAAGTACGGATTTCTCCGGAGGATCAGTAAGGGGAGAACCTTGAATATATCATCAAGTATCTCAATCCTCATTGTCATTATGTTATCTTTAAGTTAGAACCTTTTCCGAGGCAAGCTCGATAACGCGGTCACGAAGGACCTAGTTTTTGCACTGTATTGGTTAGGAGTTTTGATTCGGTTTTTCGTAAATAGTCTCAGTTTGACAAACCGGATTCGATTTATGAGAGAAGAGAGATAATAGGATGATATTATCATTATATTAGTATTAGAAGCTTCTTGAATGATATTATAAGGTTGCCTGGTCAGTTTTAGTTAAAAACAAAAAATCGGTTTAACCGGGTTCACAGTTTACTGGTGCAGCTTAGCACCAGCACTCTCTGATGACTTTAGCAATGCTAAGGCCTCATTATACATGTTTTATTCTCATAATAAATATTTTACTAGTGTCATTTATGCTAGTAGCTCAGAAAATAATTTTTAGAGATGTTTTTACAAGTGTTCCGATACATCTAGTTTTAGTTGTTATACACCTGAGATATTTTAATATTATTTTAATCCACCTCCAAGCCAACCAATCACAACTCACCCTACACCCCCAAAACCCCCAAGGCTGGCTCATTTTCACTTTGTGGCCGAAAATAGGAAGAGAGAAAAAGAGAGAAAAGTTCTTAGTTCCAAATCTTCAAAGCTTGATTTCTGCTGAACTAAAACTCAAATCAAAATTCCAATCTGACTAAAATGATCCTCTCTTCTTTCTCTACATGATCATATGACTTATCAAGGCTGGAATCAAGGTGAGTTGGCTGCACCATCTCTCTTTTGATTCGGTTTCAAGGAAACATGTTTAAACATGTGTTTTCTTGATGTTCTTCCTTAGAAATCATGCTTAAATTGACTTGAGGGACAAGAAATGTGAACTTCCAGCAAGTCTAAGGTTAGAAATCACTTCCTAACATGCTTAGTGAGATTTGGTTAGTTGAGGATTTTTGGATTTAAAGTTGTTCTTGATGTGATTTAGCAGGAAAAAGTGCTTAAGGACCACCTGAAAGTCTAACTGAATTAGGAGCAGCAAAACCAGGTAAGGTGTCACGAAATTAATCTTGATTATTTGTGTTTGATTTGTGTGAATGTTGTATGATTTGTCTGTGCTAAAAATTGGTTGCATATATGATTGATTCTTGGTGAAAATTTGGTGAAATTTTGATGAAATTTGATGAAATTCAAGCTTTAAAGTTCATGTTCTTGGGGCTGCTGGAAAAATGAAACCCTAAGCTTAAATTGAGGTTCAATTTGTGTTGAAATCATGTAGAAAATATGGGATTTTATTGTTTGCTAATTTATTATGAATTATAGCAAAAATTGGTTGCTGAAAAGACTGAAAAACGGGTAAAAACAGAGAAAGAATCTGAAGAATTTATGAAGAACATGAAGAACACTTTGAGTGTGATGAAGAACATGAAGAACACTTTGAGTGTGATGAAGAACAATGAAGAACAGGGTTTAGATCCTTAAAAGGGCAAGGAAGTAAAAATTTTGGTGTTTAAGGGGTTATTTAGTAATTTCTGAAAGTTAGGGTGGTTAAAGTAGAAATATTAAAAGTTACGGGTGGTAAAAAGTAAATTTTAAAGGTTAAAAGTAAAAGGTAAAGTAATTTTCGAAAATTAATGATAAAATAATAAATAATAATAAAATATTAAATAATAATATTTAATTAAAAATAATATTTTAATAAAAATAATAAAATAATACGGAAAAGGCAGTTTTCTGTAAAAGCTTTAGAAAGACAACTTTAAGCACAGAATCTCATAATTACCTTCATAAAACACTTAGGGAGTGGTAAGAACATATTAGTGTGGCAAAGATAAACAAAAGATTAAAAGTTGAAGAAAAGATTAAAATCGAAGAAAAAGTCTGTAAAAATTTTAATGACAGAAAAATAGACAGAGACTAGCTAAAAAATCAGGGCAACATAGTTAGTCCTTGAGTTGTGACTAGGATTAGGTAATATATGAAAAGTTAAACTGTTTCAGTATAGACTTAATGAACCTATACTTGGGATAGGCTAACTATTCATACCGAAATTTACATAAGCTTTAAATACATACGTTAAGCAGAGAAATCAGAGCAGAATAAAGTAACACAGAGAACAGAGTAACTAGAGTAAAGTAAAGAGATAAAGAAAAAAAAAGTGATATAGATACAGCAGAAAGAGTAATCAGAGAAAAGTAAAGAGATACAGAGAACAGAGTAACCAGAGTAGAGTAAAGAGATACAGAGAAAAGAGAAACCAGAACAGAGTAAAGAAATACAAAGAGAAAAGAGTAATATGATAAAGAGAAATGGTTTGAGCCAAGATATTGTAAAAGTGAAAGATGTAAAGTTTGTATAGTATGATTGAACAGAGAAAGAAAGAGGTACTGCATAAAGTGATGATAAATAATGAGAATGATAATGAATGATGGTAATGAGAATGATTATGTGATGATCTGCTGCGTGAAGGCAGTCAGATAGAGAGTGGTACGACCACAGAACGTTTTCTAGTGCTACACAGCTATTGAGAGCTATACCTGCAACTGATAACCTGGGATCACTTGCAGAGGATATTAATTCATACACGGCTAGAATGCCGCACCTGTAACGCAAGTATTGCTTACAGAGGACATGATTTCATACACGGCTAGAATGCCGCCACCTGTAAGGCAGAGTTTGCTTACAGAGGATATGACCCATACGTCAGTTAGTGAGAACTGTACCTATGCTGACTGGAAAACCATACCTGTTTCAGTTGCTTCGGGTTACGTCGGGAGCGGGTAGAAACTGACAAATGAGCTTATTACATTCACTAGGGCTAGACATGCATCATACTTGGTTGCACATTTACTCTGTTATCGTTGTTGTTTGAATGTATGCTTTCTTTGTTTGTATTATATTCATTGTGTCTGTGTTTTGTTTTCTTGTATACTCTTGTTTGTGTTTTGCTTTCTATTTTCTCTGTTTTCTCTAGTTATCTGCTTCTTCTGTTCACTGCTTCTTGGTATTCTGCTATTTATCTACTAAACAACACGGAATTAATGAACTTAACTAATAACCCAACCCTACTAAGAACTCCCCAGTTCTTATCCCCTTCTCTCTTTTCCTCCCCTTCAGATGGAAACGGGCGTGATATTCTATGAGTTTGAGGACCTCTATGTCTACGAGGATCCAATACATCACAGTTACTTCATCATGGGATTGGAGCCTCGTATTATACGATATGCGTTACCTAATCAAGCTTTTCAACATCCTCTGTCTAGCCCGCATTTTGACCCCGATGCTCCTTACGACTTTCCCTTATCCTGGTTACATCCTGACACACCTATACATCCTTTTCTTGATGATCCCGGACACCCTATACCAGTTCAACCCTTGAACGACGCAGCACCTGAGCCTAACATTCCTGATGAGCTCGAGTTAGCTGGTGACTACGTACCTGTGATTCCACCAGAGTGGGACTTTTCCCCTGAGCCGATCCAAGACTTTCCATAGCCTGATGAGCCGGCACTACCAGACGATGGGGTAGCTCCTATTTTCGCGAACAGACCTGTACTCGCGAATGGTTTTGTACATAGTGACAGCAGAGTTTCTGGTGGATCTTAGGATATAACTGTAGCTGCGGACGATGAGGAGGAGGAGGATCTTGAGATAGAGATAGAGCAGGATGAGGAGATGGGTGAGCCTCATGACGATCTTTCAAACGGCCACGTGTAGATATAGTTTAACAGCAGTAGAGGCATTCTTTTGATGACACTCTAGTCTTACATTATCTATTAGATAGTCTCTTACTTGTGTTAGTACACCCGAGAGCTAGGAGCTATATAGTGGTTAGGCTATCCTGGGCGCCAGTTTAGCGGCTTTTTGGATAGGCCAGGCCCTGGGAGTGTCGTGTATATATTAGCTACGTAGGTTGACGAGGATGTAAACTGACTTGATCTTGTGTAAACACTACATGTTTTGTTATAGTGTATATGATGTATATTATCTGCTATATTTCTATATTTCTCTACGCTTGCTTTTATTGCTCTCAATGTATGCTTGTTTATTTTACATTATCATCCGTAGCAAATAAAAAAAAGTTACTCGTAAAATTGGCAACGTTCTAACAAGGAATAGTCTCATATATTAAGTAATAGTTAATAATTAGGAAGAACAAGTTGGTAACACTTAGCTTCTTGTATGACCATGGCATACTGGGAGTTGGGTCGTTACATCCTTGGTCTAATTACTCATGAGAAGAGATGAAGTATGGTCACTGATTATACCACATGTATTCCCAAATCAAAGTGTTGGTAGGATTATATGTCACCATATCCATCCAAACCCCAATTTGGTCCAACATGAGAAAGCATTTCTGGCATGATCTCTTCATTCCTCTTCCAAGGTCCGAAGAGATCCAAGTATGAATAGCTTCTTTTCCAAGACAACTACCCAATAGGATGAAGATTGAAAGCTTTCTAGTAAAATCAAGAGAAAAGAAAGAAGAAGAATAATGAAAACTATTATTGATCCATCAAATTACAACAGAGCTCTCTAACCCAATGAAAGGGGTTTAGTTGCTCATAGCTCTGGGAATGGAAAGCATTGATGGGAAATACATTCTAAAAGTAAAACTAGAAGTTGCAAAGAATGTAAAATTTTATAGAGAGTAGTTCTCCAAAATGCCAAAAGCATCTCTACTAGTTCAAAACTACTCCTATATATACTACTCTTTTGATCTTCTAGTTGGCTCTTCAAGTCTTGGATATGGGCCTTTGGATCTTTGAGTTAAAGCAGTTATCATCTTCAGTGGGCTTAGCTTTGCTTGCAGAAAAAGTGTGAGTTAGGCATGGACGTTAGTTAGGACGTTAGTGGTGTTAACGTTAAGTGAAAATATGGGTTCGAGAACGTTAGTGACGATCACCTTTTTCACTAACGTTCCTAACAGAAAATGGTCCACGTTAACTTCAACGTTAGTGGCACTAACGTGACCGTTAACATTGCCTCTTGGTCCTTCGCAAACGTTATTGGCATTCACCTTTTCCAATAACGTTTGCTTTTCGCCCTTCCTCCCTACGTTAGAGTCCACGTTAGTCTAGCTAACGTTACCCTTAACGTGGGCATGCCTCAGCTTCGAGAGCGTTGATGACACTTACCTTTGTCACTAACTGGTATGCGAAATTGTTACTCAGGTTGTGAATTATTGTTCGAAATTGATTCCCTGGCGATGGCACCAAAAACGGATGCACAGAACCATGGTCTAAACATATCTTCACAACTTCGCATAACTAACCAGCAAGTGCACTGGGTCGTCCAAGTAATAAACCTTACGTGAGTAAGGGTCGATCCCACGGAGATTGTTGGTATGAAGCAAGCTATGGTCACCTTGTAAATCTCAGTCAGGCGGATATAAAATAGTTATGGAGTTTTCGAAATTAATACTAAAATAAGGATAGAAATACTTATGTAAATCATTGGTGAGAATTTCAGATAAGCGTATGGAGATGCATTCATTCCTCTGAACCTCTGCTTTCCTGCTGTCTTCATCCAATCAGTCTTACTCCTTTCTATGGCTGGCTTTGTGTAAGGATTTCACCGGTGCCAATGGCTACTTTCAATCCTCTCGGGAAAATGGTCCAAATGCTCTGTCACAGTACGGCTAATCGTCTGGAGGCATCACCCTTGTCGTTGGTTGCATCCTATTCCTCTCTGTGAAAATGGTCCGATGCGCTGTCACTGCATGGCTAATCATCTTGGAGGTTCTCGATCATACTGGAATAGAATTTACTATCCTTTTGCGTCTGTCACTACACCCAGCACTCGCAAGTTTGGAGTTCGTCACAGTCATTCAATCCCAGAGTCCTACTCGGAATACCACGGACACGGTTTAGACTTTCCGGACTCTCATGAATGCCGCCATCAATCTAGCTTATACCACGAAGATTCTGATTAAGAGATCTAAGAGATACTCATTCAATCTAATGTAGAACGGAAGTGGTTGTCAGGCACGTGTTCATAGGGAATGATGATGATTGTCACGTTCATCACATTCAGGTTGAAGTGCGAATGAATATTTTAGAAGCGAAATAAGATGAATTGAATAGAAAACAGTAGTACTTTGCATTAATCTTTGAGAAACAGCAGAGCTCCACACCTTAATCTATGGAGTGCAGAAACTCTACCGTTGAAAATACATAAGTAATGAAGGACCAGGCATGGCCGAATGGCCAGCCCCCAAACGTGATCAATAGATCAAAAGATAATCCAAAGATGTTTCCAAGATGTCTAATACAATAGTAAAAGGTCCTATTTATAATAAACTAGCTACTAGGGTTTACAAAAGTAAGTAATTGATGCATAAATCCACTTCTGGGGCCCACTTGGTGTGTGCTTGGGCTGAGCTTGAAGTCTACACGTGGAGAGGTCATTCTTGTTGTTGAACGCCAGCTTTTGTGCCAGTTTGGGCGTTGAACTCCACTTTGCAACTTGTTTCTGGCGCTGGACGCCAGAATTGGGCAAAGAGCTGGCGTTGAACGCCAGTTTGCGTCCTCTAAACTTGGGCAAAGTATGGACTATTATATATTGCTGGAAAGCCCTGGATGTCTACTTTCCAACGCAATTGGAAGCGCGCCATTTTGAGTTCTGTAGCTCCAGAAAATCCATTTTGGGTGCAGGGAGGTTAGAATCCAACAGCATCAGCAGTCCTTCTTCAACCTCTGAATCTGATTTTTGCTCAAGTCCCTCAATTTCAGCCAGAAAATACCTGAAATCATAGAAAAACACACAAACTCATAGTAAAGTCCAGAAATGTGAATTTAACATAAAAACTAATGAAAACATCCCTAAAAGTAACTAGATTCTACTAAAAACATACTAAAAATAATGCCAAAAAGCGCATAAATTATCCGCTCATCACTAACGCTCCAAATGCCCCTTCCCACGTTAGTGCCTCACATTAATTGTATTAACGTGACCACTAACGTGGTGGTGATTGCCATCTCCAATGTTAGTGACAAAGGTGAGTGTCACTAACGTTGGCTCATCATTTCTTTCCTCCATGTTAGCTTCCACGTTAATGTAATTAACGTGGCAACTAACGTGGCTAATAGTGGCTTGGTACAACGTTAGTAACAAAGGTGAGTGTCACTAACGTTGGCTCATCCTTGCTCCTCCCACGTTAGAGTTCACGTTAATGTAGTTAACGTGACTCTTAACGTGGCCAATTGTATCTTTTGGAACGTTAGTGGTATTCACTTTTACCACTAACGTTGGGGCTTTCTTTTTCCTCCACGTTAGCTTCCACGTTAATGTAGTTAACGTGGACACTAACGTGGGCTATGATGGCTCATGAAGGCGTTATTGGTTTTCACTTTTCTTATTAACGTTGCAAGCTAGCCTCCATTCCACGTTAATGGTCACGTTAGTTAGACTAACGTGGCTATTAACGTGGCATCTTCCTTGCTTCCTTTGTCCTGAAATCAAGCAAGTAAAGTGCATCAAAGCTAGGTTCTAACTCATGAGATCATGCATCATCCATTTTGTCATTCAATTCATGCATAATTCTCATAAAATCATGTAAAATTCACAATGCTTGAATCAAGATGTAAGTGATTATCTACCCAAAACTTGCTTATTAACTAAGAAAATGCATGAAACTAGCCTAAAACAGTGAAAAAAAGGTCAGTGAAACTGGCCAAAATGCCCTGGCATCATGTGTCCATCCTGCACCACCTGAATTTTATCACCAGAAGTAGTGTTCGGATGGCGCACATGGGTGCGGCTTTGTTTCGCTCGATCCAAGACTCTCCCATCCATGCGACGAAGGAGTTTATGCTGGAAGCCAAGTCGGAGTATGATCGGATCAAGGGTCTGAAGGACGAGCTGGACGCTAGAGTTTTTAAGATGAAGCTGGATCTGGAAAAGGAGAAAGCTGGAGCTACTGCCGCTGTGGCTTCTGCCAAGGTGTCGGAGGAGACGGCGTTGCAGCATAAGGAGAGCTATGTTCGTACTTATGGCGAGTTGTTGGAGGCAAGGGAGAGTCTAGAGAATGCTCATGCTAATTATGCTGAGCTTTAGAGTCATCTGGTGGGTAGCATGGCTGACGCATATGAGAACTTAAAGGCTCAGGTTCGAGTTCTTGCTCCCGAGCTTGACTTGAGTCTTTTTAGTTTAGATAATGTTGTTGAAGCTGGTAAAATTGTCCCTGCCCCCGATGATGATGATGATGTAGATCCTCCTCCTGCGCTATCAGCCAAAGCTTCTGCTGCTCTGACTTTTCCAACTCCTACAGCTGAGGTCACCCGTCCCCAACCTGAGCTGGATTGTGAAATACTTAATCATGAGGATGGGACTATGGACGCTATTCTGTGAATATTATTCCTCCGCCTTTTGATGTTGCTACTGGGGAAACCTTGCACCCTTTATGAGTTATGTGTTTATCTCTTCAGCCCGGCTTGTGGGCTTTTTGAGTTTTAAAGAGAGAAGCTTTCATTTCTCTCTAGGATTAGGAGTAGGATTAGGTTTAGTTCTTAGATCTAGGTTTTAATTCATGCTTTCATCTTCTTCTACTCTTGAATTCTTTGTTGTTACATTTATCATTCTTCTATTGTTTGTTATAATTTCTTTTACTTTGCTTGTAGATCTATTCTTGTTCACTCTATTTTCTTTCAATTTAATTTGAGGTAATTCATGATAATTGTGTATCTTTTAATTGTTGTTATTACTTCCTTGTAATAATTGTTGTTAGATTCCATTGTTGTTTACCTTGCTTTCCTTTTATGCCTTCCAAGTGTTTGATGAAATGCTTGGTTGGATCTTAGTATAGATTTTTATGCTCTTGGCTTGGGAAGGTAACTTAGGAACTGTTGAGTCACTAATGTCTAAGTAATTGACGATTGGGAGCCATTAACTCTAGATCTCACTAATTGAATTGGTGGAGAACTAGGACTTATGGACTTGGATTGATATAGCTCACTTGACTTTCCTTTACTACTAGTTAGTGGATGACTTAGTGGAATTGATCCTTACCAATTCTCATGTTGTGGTTAGTGATAGGGATAGAGATCCTTGACCACCAAACCTTGCCAAGACCTTTTTAGTTGTTAGTTTATTTTCATTGCCATTTACATTTCATGTCTCTTATCCCAAAAACCCCAAAATATCTCATAACCAATAACAAGACACTTTATTGTAATTCCTAGGGAGAACGACCCGAGGTTCCAATACATCGGTTTATAAATTTAGGGGTTTATTTTAGTGACAAACAATCTTTTGTATGAAAGAATTATTGTTTGGTTTAGAAACTACACTTTGCAATGAGACTTCATTTGTGAAATTCTAAACCGTCAAGAATCAGTTCATCAAAATGGAGCCGTTGCCGGGGAGTTGCAATGGTGTTATGTTATTGGTTATTGTATATATGTGAATATGTGAATAGGTTTATCATTTGCTTGTTTACTAGATTTCGTTAGTTTTATTTTGTCTTTCTATTATGAATTCTCACTTTGGTTATGAGTTTGGTTCTCATTATGTTGTAGGAAATGTGGACTTTAATGACAACATGTACCAAGGATGGAACACTTCAAGGTGGGAGGAGCCTCAAGGAATTGATCACTCCTATTGGCAACAACCTCCGAATACTTATAGGTATAATCACCATCCTAATGCATGTCAATTTAATGGCTATGGTGAACCTTTTTATGACAATCAATTAACACCATCATATGCCTATGACTCTTATCCTCAACATAAACCTCAACCATACTCACAAGCCTTTCCATCCCAACCATCTTCTTATGATCCATATCCACCATATGACCAATCACCCATACCATATTCTTATGACCATTATGAGCAAGAACCCTTAGAACCACCACGACCCTATCAAGATTACCACCAAGAACCACCTCAATGCACACCATCTCCATACCCTTACTATGAAGAACCACCTTCTCATTATGATCACTTTCTCCAAAATAATGAAACTTCCTATCCACCCCAAGCTCCAATAGATGATTCTCTCACCTTGCTACTTCAAGGACAAGCGGATATGCAAAGGAACACCCTAGAGTTTGTGACTAATTTGACCAAGGTAGTACATACTTTAGCCTACCAATGTTTGAACACTCAAGGTGCTTCCGTAGCCACATGTGAAAAATTAAAAGATGAGCAAAGCATGAAAGAGAGATTGGAAAATCCGGTGGAGAAGGAGGAAGAGTCGAGCTTTGCATTGGAGCAATTGGAGACGCCCAGGGTCATCGAAGAAAAGGAAGAAGTGGTTGAAGATCTGATGCACGGAAACTTGTCTCTCAACAAATTTCCCTTCAGTAAGTATACCAAATTGTCGTCAAGTAAAAACTCACAATAGAGTGAGGTTGAATCCTACAGGGATTGATTGGTCAAGCAACTTTAATCAGAGGAATGTTCTAGTTGAGCTAAGCAGAAATTGAGTTGAGATTTGGAGAAAAGTAAATGGTAGAAAAGTAAATAACAGAAAATGTAATTGTTGGAAGTAAATGGCAGAATGTAAATGACAGAAAGTAAATTGCAGAATCTTAAATGGGGATTTGGGAAGATGAGCATAAACGTAAATGGCAGATAATAAAGAGAATGGGTAAGATCAGAAATGGGGGATTCATTGGGCTCGGGAGATGTTGTATTCTCCGGATCAAGTTCATTCTCATCTCTTCCTCAATCAATGCATTCATTGATCTCCTTGGCAATCTTAAGTGATTGAATTCCAATTCTTTGGCAACCCAATCTCTCTAAACTTGAACAATTGCCCAATTCCTTGATTTAATTTCTCATGAGAAGAGATGAAGTATGGTCACTGATTATACCACATGTATTCCCAAATCAAAGTATTGGTAGGATTATATGTCACTATATCCATCCCAACGCCAATTTAGTCCTACTTGAGAAAGCATTTCTAGCATGATCTCTTCATTCCTCTTCCAAGGTTCCGAAGAGATCCAAGTATGAATAGCTTCTTTTCCAAGACAACTACCCAATTGGATGAAGGTTGAAAGCTTTCTAGTAAAATCAAGAGAAAAGAAAGAAGAAGAATAATGAAAACTATTATTGATCCATCAAATTACAACAGAGCTCTCTAACCCAATGAAAGGGGTTTATTTGTTCATAGCTCTGGGAATGGAAAGCAAAAATGAAAAGTGCATTCTGAAATTAAAACTAGAAATTACAGAGAAAGTAAAATATACAGAGTGTAGTTCTCCAAAATGCCAAAAGCTTTTCTGCTAGTTCAAAACTACTCCTATATATACTACTCTTTTGATCTTCTTGTTGGCTCTTCAAGTCTTGTATATGGGCCTTCGATCTTGAGTTGAAGCAGTTACAATCTTCAGTGGGCTCAGCTTTGCTTGCATAAAAAGTGTGAGTTAGGCATGGACATTAGTTAGGACGTTAGTGGTGTTAACGTTAAGTGAAAATATGGGTTCGAGAACGTTAGTGACGATGACCTTTTTCACTAACGTTCCAAACCAAAAATGATCCACGTTAACTTCAATGTTAGTGGCACTAACGTGACCACTAACGTTGCCTCTTGGTCCTTCTCAAACGTTATTGGCATTCACCTTTTCCAATAACGTTGCTAATTGCCTCTTTTCCCCGCGTTAGAGTTCACGTTAGTATAACTAATGTGACCCTTAACGTGGGCATGCCTAAGCTTCGAGAGCGTTAGTGACACTTACCTTTGTCACTAACGCTCCAAACGCCCCTCCTTCCCATGTTAGAGTTCATGTTAATTAGATTAATGTGGCCACTAACGTGGTGGTAATTGCCATCTCCAACGTGAGTGACAAAGGTGAGTGTCACTAACGTTGGCCTATCACTCCTTGCTCCACGTCACCTTTCACGTTAGTGGTCTTAACGTGACCACTAACGTGGGCAATGTTGGCCTAGTCCAACGTTAGTGACAAATGTGAGTATCACTAAAGTTGGCAATTTCTTCCTCCTCCCACGTTAGAGTTTACGTTAATTAGATTAACGTGGCTCTTAACGTGGCTTATGTATGGCCTTTTGGAATGTTAGTGGTGTTCACTTTTACCACTAACGTTGGAGCTCCTCTTTTCTTTCCACGTTAGCTCCCACGTTAATGTAACTAACATGGCAACTAACGTGGGCTATGATGGCTTTCGAAGGCATTATTGGCGATCACTTTTCTCATTAATGCCACAAGCTTATGCCCATTCCACATTAGTGGTCACGTTAATTAGACTAACGTGGCTACTAACGTGGTTCTTCCTTGCTTCCTTTGTCCTAAAATTAAGCAAATAAAGTGCATCAAAGCTCTATTCCAAGTCATGAGATCATGCATTATCCAATTTGTCATTCAATTCATGCATAATTCTCATGAAATCATGTAAAGTTCACAATGTTTGCTTGAATCAAGATGTAAGTGTATTTCTACCCAAAACTTGCTTATTTACTAAGAAAAATGCATGAAACTACCCTAAAACAGTAAAGAAAAGGTCAGTGAAACTGGCCAAAATGCCTTGACATCACAACACCAAACTTAAAGCTTGTTTGTCCCTAAGCAAGTACTGAAACATCAGAATGATGAATGAAAGAACGGGAGAAACAAGTTCTTATTATAGAAGTAAAGCTCTTGTTTTATGGGGTTTCATGCATAGCAACATAGGTTCATTCCTTTACTGGTTTCCAGGTCCTTATCATGCTCTTGAATACTTGCTTGATTGCATCCTATGAGATCCTTATTCTTTGATCCTCCCTTTTTTTCTCAGGGTTTATTGCATCCTTAGGCTAAGTGCTCTGTGAGGGGGCAACTCTTTAAAGTAAGCTTTCAGCCAACACTCCCGAACCAGTTGGTTCTAGGTGCTAGGTGTTGAAACACCCCTAAGGACTTACTCCCTCAAGTCTCTCTCCCCCATACATGCACACCACAGGCACATGGTTTGTTATTTTCTTTCTTTGAGGCCTTGGTGTCCAGCACCTCTTTGGGTTTCTAAATGTTCTATAGCAAAAGTTGCTCTTGATAGTGGACTTTCAGCTGATAATCCCGGGTTAGTTAACCCAAGTTACCAAGTGATAAGGCACCCCTGAGAGCTTAGTCATCCAAGCATATCCTTTGCACAGGAGCACCACAGACATATGCCTCAATATTCAAACCCTTGGTGCCTAGCCTTATTTCTTATTATTTTTCTTTCTTTTTCAAACTCTTATTGTTCTTTCTCTTTTTCTTATTAGGATCTTGTTATTTGGCTAGTCTCATAGAATGTGCTTCAAGCATGTACTTTAATAAACATAAGTGCCCTCATACCTTATAGGTGATCCAACTTAGCCAATCTATTACCACACCACCAACCTTGAGGACTTATTTCACCATATGAACCCTACTCTAGTTTCTTTCATAACATTCTCTTTTATTGAGTTCAAAGGGCAAGCATACAAGTAAGTAGGATGAAAATGAAAACAGGTAACTTGGACCAGTACACATAGACAGAAGCAAAGAAAAAAAACAAACATTAAATTCAAATGACTTAAACTAAAGAGTAACTATTAATCAGGGGGACATTCAGACTTCCAATTTGAGCATTTCCAAGCATATCAAGTAACAATACAACCTTTTGGTGGTGACTTCTAGCTATCCCTTTGTTGTCATCATCCATAGCTTTTGCATCCTTCTTCGCCTCCTTGGATGATGGTGCACTGTTTTTCCAGAAGATTGATTGAATTCCTGTAAAGTTATTGGAAGTTGCTTGTTCCCAAAGCACTTGAGAAATAGTTAGCATGCATGTATGCTTGTGAATTTCTGAACTTAATTTGGTGTGTGAACACCAAACTTAGTTCCTTGCCTAATGCAACAGATTGAATACATGTAGAGAACCTCATGTGCTTTTATTAATAAAACGACTATGAACTAGAAACTAAACTATTGTTAAGTGGTTTCCCTGATTGGTTGGGGCTAGCAACTTGCTTGATAACTTGGCTTATCAGAGGGTTGTGATCTAAGATGAAGAGTCCTCATTATAGCATTGGGACTGAAATCCAACTCTGTTCCTCTCACATAGCTTTTGAAGGTAGGAGCCTCGGTATTGTCTTCTCTGGCTACATGGGCATAAAACTCCTTAATGAGATTTGCATTTATCTTTGTTTCTGGGTTCGTGAGCTCTTGCCAACCCCTCTGTTCAATCTTTTCTCTAATCTGCGGGCACTCATCATCGTTGAATTGGAATGTCAGCTCTGGCAATACTTTCTTGTGTTTTATACGTTCGAATTAAAGCTCATGAAAGGCAGTCTTGAACCTTCCTTCATCAAAAGGAATTCTCTCCACCGGTGTCTTTCCCTTTCGCCTTTTGGAGCTTGATGATGCCATAAGTGACTTTTGATATGTGAAGGTGTTG
This sequence comes from Arachis hypogaea, assembly GCF_003086295.3. Classification (NCBI taxonomy): domain Eukaryota; kingdom Viridiplantae; phylum Streptophyta; class Magnoliopsida; order Fabales; family Fabaceae; genus Arachis; species Arachis hypogaea. The sequence goes on from NC_092047.1 coordinate 53,876,085, forward strand.
AAGGGTGTGGATCGATGATAGAATTTGGCCGGGTTAGGATAGGGTGTAGTTAAGGGAGTGGGTGAGAGTGCTTTCGATGGGGTAAGAGGTGTTGAGTTCCGAAAGTGAGAAGTACAAAGAAAGGGGAATTGGAATGTAAAGAGGTACAGACTAGGAACCACTTATATAGAAAAATGGTGAGTAAATGAAAGGTGTGGATTGATGGTGTAGGCTTATGATGGACGGATGGGGTTTAGCATGGGATAGGCACAAGAATCATCACTTTTATGATAGGGTTGGTTCGGTTTCCAAGCGTGTCAATCTTCCAATGTTGCATGGCAACATTTCCCAATGTATTCCCTTTGAAGACATGTGTATAGTCCCCATTTTTGAAGTGGCTGAACCCTCCTTCTTCACTTGTCCCATTAATTTCTCTTTAATCCTTCCTTTAATTCCTATACAAGACAAAGGAATAAAATTAATAACATTGAAAGTTGGCGGCAAAATTAGAAAATGGGATAACTACTTTTTAAAATTTTTGTTTTTAACTAACTAAGTGCTATTCATGAATGCAAACCAACTGACTATTTAACTGTCCATGTATGCAACATTGGTGACACCAAACTTAGTTTGTGGCCATGTGGTGTAAAAAGATTTGTTCAAGGTTCTAAGAGTGACATGATATTAATTGCATTTATGTTCTCTTAGTGTGCCTTGAACACCAAACTTGTTCTTCACTATATGTTGCATACAAGGATTTATTTAAGTGTATGTCAAAGTTGATTTGGAATTCATGAACCTTGCTTTATTAACTACTTTAAAAGAATATAAAACATGGGTTGCCTCCCATGAAGTGCTTCTTTAGCGTCACTAGCTTGACGTTCTGCCTTTGTCAGGGTGGTTGGTAATGCTTCAAATCTTCTCCCCTCGCAGTGAATCTATCTCCATTGGCTTCATTAAGGATCTCCACATGTTCTAAGGAGAGAATTATGCTGATGGTGAAAACTTTAGGCAGCTGAGATGGGATGGTGGGGAGATGAGGTGGAATAGCTAGGAGATGAGCTGAGATCACTTTATCCCGTGGAGAAAAACCCTATGTAGGGATCTTTTTGTTCCTCCATCCCCTTGGTGCCTGACGTTAGGTTTTTTTCCAGTAAAGAATTTTACAAAAATAGTCGCGTTGTAGATATAGATTCTAAACCAACAGAAATCCCTTCGTATAAACGTTTTGGTTGTCACAAGTAACAAACCCCTAAATAAATTGATAACCGAAGTATTCAAACCTCGGGTCGTCTTCTCAAGGAACTGCAGGGAAGTATGTTCTTATTATTAGTTATGGAGATTGTAAATTGGGGTTTTGAGAATGAGGAGCGAATGGTGTAATTAGCAAATAAAGTAACTGAAGAACAAGTAATTTAAATGGCAAGTAAAATAAATAAATGACTGTAAATAAACTTTTGGCAAGGTATGAGAAATTAGAGATCCTATCCTAGTTATCCTTATCAATGATGATGATAATTGAATCTTAATTCCACTTTGTTAACCTTTACTAAGATAAAGGAAGGTCAAGGGATTAATTAGTTTGATCTTCGGATCCTATTTATTTCCTAAGAAAAGATTGGGATTATTGAAGTTCAATTTAATTAACAAGATAACAATTATCAATCATGTTTGAGTTTGATAACTCCTGAGTTACTGATTTCTTAACCAAGACCGAAAGGTGGAAAGTAAATCTACTGGAATAAAAATATCTTCAGATGGGAATAACAATAATGTAAATAAAAGAAAGCAATATTAAACTAAAATACCTCAAATAACATTAATTCAAAAGAGTAATCTGTAATATGGAAGAATTCATAAATTAAATTGCAACATCAAATAACCAACTAAAGTAATGGAATGAATAAAAAGTGAAAGGGAAGCTTAAAGTAAAGGAACATTGAACCTGGGATTGAGAGTCACTCCTAAAACTAAGAGAAATCCTAAATCCTAATCCTAGGAGAGAAGAGAGAGGAGAGAACCTCCCTTAAAACTAAATCTAAATCATGAAAACTAACTAAAGTGGTGACTATCCTTGAATGGATGCATTCTCCCACTTCATAACGTCTGGTCTATGCCTTCTGGACTTTGATTTGGGCCAAAAAGGGCTTCAGAATTTGCTGGGAGCGTTTTCTGCAATTTCTGGTGCGTGGCCTCTGTCACGCGTCCGCGTGGGTCACGCGGTCGCGTCATTGGGAGTTTTCCTTGTCACGCGGTCGCGTCAGTCATGCGACCGCGTCATATGTATTTCGCTCGAGGCGCGCGGTCGCGTCAGTCATGTGGCCGCGTCGCTGCTTCTTCGCGCTTGGCATGCGGCCGCGTCGCCCATGCGATCGCGTGGCTGCCAATTTCTTCACAAACTCCGTTTTGTTCTTTCCTTCCATTTTTGTATGTTTCCTTTCGATCCTTTAAGTCATTCCTACCTTAGAAGATCTGAAACTACTTAACACACTGATCACGACATCGAATGGAATTAAAGGTAATTAAAATAATTAATTTTAAAGCATAGGAAACATGTTTTTCACATACATCACATAATAAGGAAGGGAAAGTAAAACCATGCAATTAATATGAATAAGTGGGTGAAGGATTGAATAAATCACTCAGATTAAGCACAAAATATATCATAAAATATGGGTTTATCAGTGCCTTCTTCCTTGTTTCTTTTAATGTTACCCTGCTCTTTATGGCCTCCTTTCCCAGGGAAATTTTGTTGCTGGTCTCATATGACTCTGGTGGGTTTGGCTCCTCTTGGGTTTCCTTTAGCTGTTGCACCTTCTGACTGTTTTGTTTACCAACCAAAGGGATTCTAGGGTGTACTGTTTGTGCTTCGGTGCTTGTTTCTTTCACCAGTGTATCATTGTGATCTTCCCTTGTTTCCTCGTTTTCTTGATCTGCTTCTTGTGAGGGTTTGAAGACATTGAATTCGAGTTGTTCATCATGTATCCTTAGTATTAGCTCTCCTCGCTAAACCTCTATAAGTGCTCTGGCTGTGGCTAGGAATGGTCTTCCCAATATGATTGGGTGGAGGTGACTCTCTTCCCTTTCCAATATGACAAAGTCTGTGGGAAGGAAGTAGTTCCCAACCTTTACCAACACATTTTCAACCACTCCTACTGCTTGTTTTTGAGTTTTGTCAGCCAGCTTGATGACTACGTCTGTGGGCGTTAGCTCATTGATCTACAGCTTCTTCATGAGGAATAAAGGCATTAAGTTGATGCTTGCTCCTAGGTCACAGAGTCCTTTATCAAACCTTGTTTCTCCTATGGCACAGGGGATGTGAAAACTCTGTGGATCCTTCTTTTTTGTAGGCAACTCTGGTTGAATGAGAGAACTGCACTCCTTATTCATCACTATTGTTTGCCCTCCTTTGAGTGAGCTTTTCCTGGTCAGCAGCTCCTTGATACACTTAATGTATGAGGGCATTTGTTGGAGTGCCTTGATAAATGGTATGTTTACTTGAAGGGATGCAAACATGTCGAGGAACTTTGAGTATATTCTCTTTTCTACACCACCTTTGAGTCTTTGGGGAAAAGGTGCATAGAGTTTCAGAATCTCCTTCTGTGTAGTTTTGGTTTCTTGGTTACCCTCTTCCTGCTTCTCTGCTGATGTATCTCCAGAGTGTTCTAAGGGTTTGTTCAGCTCTTCCTCAGTCCCCTTATCACTTATAGTGACCATCTTGCATTCTTCCCATCTCACTTTCTTTGCTTCACCTCTCGGGTTTTTCTCTGTGTCACTTGGGAAACTGTTAGTAGGTTTGGGAATCTTCTCAGAGAGGTATCCCAACTTGAAATTCTAGCCTCTTGATGGTGTCTCCCTGGTTTTTGATATTGGCTCGCACCTCCTCCTTGAACACCTTGTTATCTTGGATTTCCTTACATATGCCTTCAAGTAGAGTCTCGATTCTGGAGAGTCTATCTTCGGATGATGGTGAGTTGAGATTGGAGGGATGAGAAGGGCCATTTTGGTTTTGATATGGATATTGAGAGGTATTGTTAGGTGGGTGCTGATATGATCTCTGTGTGGAATGTTGGTGAGCTGCATTGTTGTTGGGGTTGTGACGTCTCTGATCTTGTTGATTTCCCCACCCAAAGTTTGGGTGGTTCCTCCAACCAGGATTATAAGTTTTAGAGTATGGATCATGGGTCTGCCTAGGTGAGTTTCCAATGTAGTTGGCTTGTTTCTGATCACTCTCATCCTCTGCATTCACTCCTTCTTGAGCTACTGATGAGGTGGTGACTGCTGCCACCTAGTTCCTTTCCATCTTCTTGGTAAGGTCAGCCAGCTGCTTGGTGATCATCTTGTTTTGAGCCAGCAGTACATCCACGTTGTTCATCTCCATCACTCCTCAAGTATTGCTTCTTTCAGAAGCATAGAAGTAATCATTCTCAGCTACAGTCTCAACGACATCTATGGCTTCTTCAATGGTCTTCTTCTTGTTCAGAGATCCCCCGGATGAGTGGTCTACTGCCTTCTTTGATTCATAAGAAAGACCCTCATAGAAAATATGTAATTTCACCCATTCATTGAACATGTCTGGTGGGCACCTTCTTGTCAAGTCCTTAAACCTCTCCCATGCTTCATAGAGAGTTTCACCATCTTGTTGCCTGAAGGTTTGTACTTCAGCTCTCTGATGTGTGGAAAATGATCCAACACAAAACTCACCGGCAAGTGTACCGGGTCGCATCAAGTAATAATAACTCACATGAGTGAGGTCGATCCCACAGGGATTGAAGGATTGAGCAATTTTAGTTTAGTGGTTGATTTAGTCAAGCGAATCAAGTATTGGTTGAGTGGTTTGTGCTTTGTAGAAACTAAATTGCATGAAATGTAAAAGGGGAAGGGGAAATTGCAGTAAATTAAAGAGTAGGAAAGTAAAGGAGCTGAATCTTAAAGTGCAAGTAAATTAAATTGCAGAAACTTAGATTGCAAGTAATGTAAATGGATGAAGCTTAAAGTGCAAGAAACGTAAATTGCTTGAATTGTAAAAGGGATTGGGAGTTGGGATTGCAGAAATTAAAAAAGAACAAGTAAATTGCATTAAACAATAAAAGAGAAAATTGAATTGTAGTGAAGTAGATCTTAAACAGAAGAGTAAAATGCTTTGAGAATTTAAAAACAGAGAAAGCAGTGCTTAATTTGCAGCAAAGTAAAAGAGGTTGAAGATCTCAGGGTGGAAGAGACTAGATAACAAGTCTAGATCTCAAATCCTTCCTTGATCCAACAAGAATAATTGCAAAAGAAGCTGAAAAGTAAATTGCAGAAAGAGTAGAAGATAAAGCAGTAAATGGAAATTGGAATTCAATTATGCAGAAAAATTAAACAAGATCTCAAGGTGAGATTGAAACAGAAGTTCTTCAATTCTCCACCCAAGATCAAAAGCAAGAAAAATTAAAAGAGTGCTCAAACAAGAACCAAGAAGAAGAGAGATCAATTCTCCTTCCAAGTTCTCAGAAATTACAAACTCAAAGCCAAAAGGTTCAGAATTAAAATGAAAGCTCAAAAGGAAAATTCAAAGTAAAAGTCTAGAGGTAAAAGAAGATAAAAATCCAAAAGTTCCTAATTACATCAAACTAACTTCTATTTATACACTTTTTATTCTTGGATTTTGGAATTTGGATGGGCTTTTGATTTGGTGAAGAAATGAATTAAATTGGATTTTTAATCCAATTTTTAGCCCAAAATGCATCTCCCAAGGGTAAGCTCAGTTGGAAAAACCAACTGAGCACTCAAGTGTGCTGCCCGCGTCAAGTGTGGTGCGCCCAGCCTTGTTTGAGTGTCAATTGCACTAGAGCTCAGTTGGAATTTTGAACTGAGCTCTAGGCCGTGTCCCATTGTGTGCACAAGACTTCCTTTGTTGCACTAGAATGCTGCTTAACCGTGTCATGGTGCGCATGACAAGCTCCCTTGTGAGCATTTGTTGTGCCAAAGGGTAGAAGGCTTGGGGGAAGTAATGCTCAGTTGGAAAATCCAACTGAGCTTCCTTGGTGCAGCGCCTTGCTTTCAGCCTCAAGGTCCCAGGTTCAAATCCTGGTGGGAGCAAGTGGAGGAAATCTTTGAAGCTAATTTCCTTGGATGAGTGGGCACTCCTCCTTATGTTTTAAAGAATTCCCAAGTTCGAAACTTGGCTCAAGCATTTAAGCTATTTCCTCTTGATTTTCCTTGCAAGCTTGGTGGCACTCCTTCCTTATGTTTCAAGGAATTCCCAAGTTCAAATCCTGGGGGAAGCATTTTAGCTATTTCTCTTGATTTTTCCTTGCAAGGAGTAGCGTGTGGTTCTAAGTTCGAACCATGGAGGAGGCATCTTGGCTATTTTCTTCTCATTTTCATTGCAAGGAGAGTTCCTTGCTTCCTTTAGCTCATGAGTTTGAAACTTGGTGGCTTCACTCCTTGGAAGTTCATCTTGAATTACTTTGGAGAGGTCCCCGATAAAGTTAACTTAGTTAACTGAGCTTTGTACCATTTCCTTGCTTTCTTTAGTGCTCAGTTAACTATTTGTACTTAGCTTTGTACCTTGCCTTCTGCTTTCATTCCTTGTGAAGCTCAGTTTATTTTTCTAACTTAGCCTTCCTTCTTCCTCAATGTTTGCACACTTTTGCTTCCCTTGGGCATGCTTTTTGCTTCTTTTGGAACGTCCTTTAGGCCACGCTTTTCTTATTTTCTTCTTTTTTCACCCACAAGTAATCAAATCAACCAATCAAAGTATCACTAAATTCACAAGGTTTATAAATCACTAAAATTCAATTAAATTTGGCTTTATCCTCATGATTTAGCATCAAATAAATGGTGGTTGTTTGATTCAAAGAAGTCATGCATTTTTATTCCAAATTACTTACTTAGAATGCAAGAAAGTGCATAAAACCTAATAAAAACAAAGAAAAAGGCTAGTGAAACTAGGCTACGATGACTTGTCATCACAACACCAAACTTAAAACTTGCTTGTCCCCAAGCAAACACTTAAACATAAGAGAAGATAGAATGAAATAGATAGGTATGCATGTCCTTATTAGGCAAATAGTTGAATTTTGTTTATGGGGTTTTATGCAGATCAAAAATAGCTCATTTATTACTTGCTGTCAAAACAAACAATGTTTCCTTAAGGGTTCACCAAGGTTGCTGCTATGATTCCTTACCTTTTTGCTTAATTCCCTTGTTAGCTTTTTCTTCTTTCTTTTGCATTTCAGAGCTTATTATTTATTAAGGGCTTGGTGTCAAATGTTGTAGTGGCCTTTGGCTTATTTTCACTGAACATTTCTTCACCACAGACACATGGCTCACCTTTTTCTTCCTAGGATCATTGATGCCCAGCATCCCTTTGGATCACTAAATGTTTTGTAGCTAGGTTGCTATTTTTTGTGGACTTTCAGTTGACAATCCCAAATCAGTTGATCTAAGTTGCCAAGTTTTAAGATACTCCTTAGAACCTACTTGTCCAAGCATATCCTAGTACGCAAACACCACAGGCATATGTCCTAGGGTCCAAGCTATTGGTGTCTAGCCTTATTGTTTGTTTCTTTGCCAACTTTTGGCTTTTCTTCTTTCTTTTTCTTTCTGTTTTGGTTTATTTTCAAGGGGCTTTCATTATTTGAAGGATCCTAGCATCAAACTAGCTTAAGCTTTAAGAAACAAGTCATTCTGCAACATTTATTTCATGAGCTAATAGTTGAATCAAACACACACCACCACTAATCTTTCATTCTAACTTTTGCAACATTGAACAATTACTTTTCTAAATCAAACATCTTTCTTTTATTCAAACAGCAAGGGAGACAAGACAAAGTGTTCAAGCTGATGAGTGATGACATTTATTATGCAGATATCTTTCAAGCAAAAATTATGGAGATAGCTTTCTTTAACATGTACTTCCACTTGTAACTAAATAATCATTCCAGCCAGACATAAAGGATTCTCTGAATTAATTCATTACATAACAACAAGGATCAAGAATAGATACAACCTGTTGAGTTGCAGTTTTCCATTCTTACTTCAATCTGCTCCTTTTGAGTTGTAATTCAGGTATTCTTTTAATTTGTTGTCTATTTTTCTGCCTGCTCCTCAAATGTTGCTTGCTGTTCAACCCTTTTAGGTGTTGGTAAATCTGCAAAGCTTGTGTGTGGGCTCTCGAACTTACTTTGGTGTGTGAACACCAAACTTAGTTCCTTGCCAATATTCCTCATGCAACAATTTATATGTGAACTCTTTTTATTTTCCAAAACAAATAAACTAATGATTTGGAAACAGCAAAATAGTTAACTAGTTTATCTAAATGCTCAAAGCTAGCATTATGTAGGGGGTGAGAATATGTTTTATGATGATATTTTGGTGGAACACCAAACTTAGAATCCTTCATTCTCCCTTATATTGCTTTGGTATGCAACACCAAACTTAGCTTTTTGCAATATAAATAAGGCTAATTAACCTCTTTATTGAAATAACTATGAAAAGAAACTACCTCAGGTTGGGTTGCCTCCCAACAAGCGCTCTTTTATTGTCACTAGCTTGACATTCTCTGTGTTTGTTCAGTTCAGGTACTGAACTTCCTTTTCCTTGTCCCATTGTCCTACTAAATAAGGCTTTGCTCTATGTCCATTTGCTGTGAAGTGGCTCTGTGTGGCTTCATCTAGTAGCTCAAGACTTCCATAAGGAAAGACTTTTGTTACTAGATACAGACCTGTCCATTTGGACTTGAGCTTGCCAGAGAAGATCTTGAGCCTTGAGTTATACTGGAGCACTTGCTGTCCTAGCTTGAACTCTTTCTTTGAGATCTTCTTGTCAAGCCACCTCTTAGCTCTCTCCTTGTATATCTTAGCATTCTCATAAGCTTCTAGTCTAAACTCATCCAACTCATTTAGTTGTAGCAGCCTCTTTTCTCCTGCTGCTTGAGAATCAAGGTTGAGAAGTTTAGTGGCCCAAAAAGCTTTATGTTCAAGCTCCACAGGGAGGTGACAAGATTTTCCATATAATAGCTGAAATGGGGACTTTCCAATGGGAGTTTTGAAAGCTGTCCTGTATGCCCAGAGTGCATCTTCTAACTTCCTGGCCCAATCTTTCCTTGTGCTTCCCACTGTTTTTTCTAAAATTCTCTTCAACTCTCTATTTGCTAATTCAGCCTGGCCATTAGTCTGAGGATGGTATGGTGTAGCTACTTTATGGATTACTCCATATTTGTGGAGGAGTTTCTCCATTTGCTTGTTGCAGAAATGACCACCACCATCACTGACAAGACCCTTGGGCACTCCATATCTAGTGAAGATATGCTTCTTAAGGAATTGAAGGACAATTTGGGCATCACAAGTGGTTGTGGCTATGGCTTCCACCCATTTTGAGACATACTCTACTGCTACCAAGATGTATCTGAAAGAATAAGAAGGGGAAAAAGGTCCCATGAAATCAATGCCCCATAGGTCAAATAGCTCAACTTCCAAGATAAAATTCTGAGGCATCTCATTCCTTTTTGTTAATCCTCCAGCTCTTTGGCATTCATTACATCGGTGAACAAACTCTCTGGCATCCTTGAAGATAGTTGGCCAATAGAAACCGCTTTGTAATACCTTTGTAGCTGTTCTCTCTGGTCCAAAGTGCCCACCGTATGCTGAACCATGACAATGCCACAATAAAAAGGGTTCATCCCACAAGAACTTCCTTGGATAAAAAGGGTTCATCCCACAAGAAAAAGGGTTCATCCCACAAGAACTTCATGGACACACCTCCTAATCATTCATCAGAGCATCTCTTGAATAAAAAGGGTTCATCCCACAAGAACTTCCTTGCTTCATTGAGCAGCTTCTTCACTTGTTGCTTAGAATATTCTTGAGGTATCTTCCTTCCCACTTTGTAATTTGCTATGTCAGCAAACCAGGGTGTTTGTTGAACTTAGAACAGGTGCTCATCTGGGAAGTTCTCATTTACTTGTTGTGGTCTATCTTGACATGCTTCTTGTGGTACTCTTGCTAAATGATCCGCCACTTGATTTTCACTTCCCTTCCTATCTCTTACTTTAATATCAAACTCTTGAAGTAGCAGCACCCACCTAATAAGCCTTGGCTTTGAATCCTGTTTAGACATTAAATACTTGAGGGCAGCATGATCAGTATACACTATAACTTTGGAGCCAATCAAGTATTGTCTAAACTTATCAAATGCATAAACAATCGCCAAAAGTTCTTTCTCAGTGGTTGTATAATTTTTCTGTGTTTCATTTAACACTTTGCTGGCATAATATATGACATGGTGCAATTTGTCTTTCTTTTGTCCCAGCACAGCACCAATAGCAAGGTCACTTGCATCACTCATAAGTTCAAAAGGTAAGTTCCAATCAGGAGGTGTGATGATTGGTGCTGTGATGAGTTTTCTTTTTAAGGTTTCAAAGGCATGCTTACAGTTGTCATCAAAGATGAAAGGGTTGTCAATCACTAGCAAATTGCTCAATGGCTTTGCTATTTTTGAGAAATCTTTGATAAACCTTCTGTAGAAACCAGCATGCCCAAGAAAACTCCTTACTGCTTTCACATTAACGGGTATAGGAAGTTTTTCAATAATTTCTATTTTAGCTTTATCAACTTCTATACCTCTGCATGACACCTTATGCCCAAGAACTATCCCTTCAGGAACCATGAAATGGCATTTTTCCCAGTTTAAGATCAAGTTAGTTTCTTGGAATCTTTTCAAAACAAGAGTTAAATGATGCTAACATGTGTTAAATGAATTTCCAAAGACAGAAAAATCATCCATGAAAACTTCTAAAAATTTTTCAACCATATCTGAGAAAATGGAGAGCATACACCTTTGAAATGTGGCTGGGGCGTTGCACAGCCCAAAGGGCATCCTCCTGTATGTAAAAACTCCAAATGGACATGTGAAGGCAGTTTTCTCTTGATCTTTAGGGTCCACCATGATTTGATTGTAACCAGAATACCCATCTAAGAAACAATAATAGGCATGGCCAGCTAATCTTTCCAGCATCTGATCAATGAATGGGAGAGGAAAATGGTCTTTCCTTGTGGCATCATTCAATCTTCTATAGTCTATGCACATCCTCCACCTAGTCACTGTCCTAGTGGGGATCAACTCATTCTTCTCATTGGTGATGACCGTCATTCCTCTTTTTTTTGGTACAACTTGAACCGGGCTCACCCATGAGCTGTCAGAGATTGGGAAAATTATTCCAGCATTCCACAACTTCATGACTTCCTTTTAAACTACCTCCTTCATGGCTGGGTTGAGCCTTCTTTGGGGTTGGACCACAGGCTTTGATTCTTCTTCCAGCAAAATTTTATGCATACAAATGGCTGGGCTAATACCTTTGATATCGTCAATTGTCCACCCCAAGGCTGCTTTGTGAGCTTTCAACACTTCAATCAGCTGTGTTTCTTCTTCCATATTCAAGGAGGAGTTAATGATCACTAGTAGGGTCTCTTCTTTTCCCAGGAACACATATTTGAGGTGAGGGGGAAGAGGTTTCAATTCCTGTTTTGGCTTCTCTTTCTCCTTGTCTTCACTAGAGATTTCTATCACCTCTTCTTCCTGTTGCTCATGACAAGTGGCTTCTAACATTTCCTCCACTAGACTTTCTATCATGTCCACCTTCATGTAATTTTCTTGTTCAGGAGGGTGTTGCATTGATTTGAAGACATTGATGATCATTTGCTCATTATGTACTCTAAAATCATCTCTCCCTTCTCTACATCAATAATGGCTCTGGCTGTGGCTAAAAATGGCCTTCCCAAGACGATTGAGTTGTTTCCTTCTTCCTCTGTATCCAGAATTACGAAGTCTGCTGGGAAGATAAACTCCCCAACTTTCACTAACAGGTTTTCCACAATGCCATTGGGTGTCTTGATTGATCTGTCAGCCATCACCAAAGACATCCTGGTAGGTTTGAGTTCCTCTATGGCAAGCTTCCTCATCATTGACAACGGCATCAGATTGATGCTAGCACCAAGGTCACAGAGAGCTTTGTCTAGGGTCATTTTGCCTATGGTACATGAAACTACAAAGCTCCCTGGATCTTTAAGCTTTGGTGGGATAACTCCTTGAATCACAACACTACATTCTTCAGTAAGAAGTATGGTTTCCTTCTCTTGCCAACTCCTCTTCTTGTTGATGAGTTCTTTTAAGAACTTTACATACAGGGACATTTGCTCAAGTGCTTCAGCTAAGGGAATATTGATCTCCAACTTCTTGAAGATTTCAAGAAATTTTGGGAAGTGTTGGTCCTTAATTTCTTTGTTGAACCTTTGAGGATATGGCAAAGGTGGTGTGAAGTTCACTCCCTGCCTTTGTTCCTTGGTTGGCTCTTTCATTGCTTCCTTCTCTTTCCTTGATTTTTGTGGCTGATCTTCCTTTTCTTTGAGCTCTTCTGAGGTCTGCTTGCCTTTCATTACATCTTCATCATTGGCTTTCTCTTCTTCAGCTTGTTTCGTGTCACTTTCCTTTGGCTTCTTGGTTGCTTCTTCATTTTTCACCAGGACGTTTCCACTCCTCAGTTGTATTGCCTTGCACTCCTCTTTTGGATTGGGAATGGTGTCACTTGGTAGTGAGCTTGATGGCCTTTCAATGGCAATCTGCTTGGAGAGTTGTCCAATTTGCCTTTCCATATTTTTCATAGAGACTTCCTGGTTCCTTAATGTCATCTCCTGATTTTTCATCATCTTTTCCATTAATAGCTCCAGGTTGTTAATCCTTTGAGAATCTTGTGAGATTGGTTGATTGTGGGGTGTTGAGGGTTGAGGGTAAGTGTTTTGATTTGAGGTTTGATTATTGGATTGGTAATGGTTGGAGTTGGGGTAGTTGTTTTGGGGTTTTCTGTAAGGGTTTTGGTTAGTTTGCTGCTGGTTGTGGTTTTGGTTGTTTCTTGAAGTATTTTGATTTGAGTTTCTCTACCATGGTTGTTGATTCTGGTTGTGATTGTCTCCCCACCTAAGGTTTGGATGGTTCTTCCAAGAAGGGTTGTAAGTATCACCATAGACTTCATTTGGCCCAGAATTTTGGTTGTGCATGTACTGGACTTGTTCTTGTTTTTGCTCCTCTTGAGTTTCTTCATTTTGCCCCCACGTGGATGATGGTTGGCTTGTGTTAACTGCTACAACTTAGAGGCTATCAATCCTCTTGGCCATTTGCTCAAATTGTTGTTGAATTTGCTGCTGCATCATTTTGTTTTGAGCCAAGATTGAGTCCACTCCTTCCAGCTCCATCACTCCTTTCCTTTGTGATGGTTGGCGTTGCCTTTGGTGAGCAAAGAAATATTGATTGTTGGCCACCATATCAATGAGATTTTGAGCTTCCTCTGCTGTTTTCATTAGTTGTAAAGAGCCTCCTGCTGAATAATCCAAAGCCTCTTGAGATTTCAATGTCAAGCCTTCATAAAAATTCTACAATCTGTCTCACTCACTGAACATTCCTGGTGGACACTTCCTGATTAGAGCTTTGTATCGTTCCCATGCCTCATACAAGGGTTCAGCATCCATTTTTGTGAATGTTTGCACTTCAGTCTTCAATCTAATAACTCTTTGAGGTGGGTAAAACTTGGCAAGGAACTTGGTTACTAGATCATCCCAATTGTTGATGCTGTCTCTTGGGAAGGATTCCAACCATTGGGTGGCTTTGTCTCTAAGAGAAAATGGAAATAGCAGTAGCTTGTAACTGTCAGGGTGCACACCATGCTTCATATAGAGTTTTACCATCTTGTTGCCTGAAGGTTTGTACCTCAGCTCTCAACCTGTTGATTCTTTGAGGAGGATAGAATCTCGCCAAGAATTTGTTCACCACATCTTCCCAGGTTGTTAAACTCTCCTTCGGGAAAGATTCCAGCCATTTGGATGCTTTGTCCTTGAGTGAAAAGGGGAACAAAAGCAATCTATAGGTGTCAGGATGAACACCATTAGACTTCATAGTATCACATATCCTTAGGAATGTGGTTAGATGTTGATTGGGGTCTTCTTGGACACTTCCTTTAAAGCCCACTCACGCGATCGCATGCCCCATGCGATCGCGTCACTTAAAATTTGGCACTAATATAATTTTGAATAGAGAGTTGTGCGAGCGCGAGGCTGCCCTCGCGCCAGTAGCATAAACTGTGTCACGCGACCGCGTGACCGATGCGACCGCGTCAATCCTTATAAGTGCAAGTCACGCGACCGCGTGCCCCACGCGTCCGCGTCGATTGCGCCGCACAGCTTATCCTAATTTGCCAAATATCTTATCTTTTCTTCCCCAATCCTAATTTTTTCTATCTTTTCTTCTTTCTTCTTTCTTTCTTACTCTTCTCATTCCTCTTATCTTTTATTTTATTTTATTTATTTGCATACTTTCATTCATTGCATTTTAATTTTGTGCATATTTTTATTTTCTTTTCTAAAATTATTGGTGTTCAAATGTTCTTATTCAACTGTTATATCTTTTCTGGTATTATCTTAGTGCTTAGTGACTTGTTTACACTATTGGGTAATATTATTTAAATCAATGCTATTCTTTTATGATATTTGTATTCCTTTTTGCATTGACATGAACTTATATTGATATTTTACCCACACTCCTTCCCTTGGTTGCATATTCTGCACCACTGGTATGCCATGGCTTCTATTGTTTTCTCACATACATGTTGAAGCTTCCATGTAGATGAGACCCTTATCATTTGGCATTAACACCCATATTTTATTTATTTTCTATCTTTTGGGTTACTTTTCTTCTTTTTCTCTTCTTTCAGGCTGGCCACCGAAGATGGAAAAAGAAAGGGAAAACTTCTAAAAGGGAAGACAAACAAGTCCATCTGCACAATCCTTGAAGAAAAGCATCAGTTGGAACAACCCGTCCACCTGCACATCTCAGCATGCACCGAGGACGGTGCAATCTTTAAGTATGGGGAGGTCGATACCGATCTCCATGGGTTAGTATTTTCTTATCAACACCAATATTTCATTTTCCTTGTTAGTTGTTGCATTTGCATGTTTGATTGCATGTTTATTTGATTTTATGCATTCAGTTACTACTTGGTTGAAGTAATATTTTCTTTTCCAAGAAATTTTTATAGTATTTCACTAATTGAAAAATTTTTATGTTAAAATATGTTTGAAGTTGTATTTGGAACATGGTTTTTAAGCCAAGGAACATACAACCTGTGAGATTTTGAGCTTATTTACATGGTTACATTATTTAACCATAAATTTTTATTCTTGTGTGTTTTCTTCTCTATAATTGCAATCTTTGCTTTGTTTCATTCTATATGTCCATTATTTAGTGTATTTACATGCTTGCATATGATTGAGACCATTACTTGTTATTAGCTCACTTATCCCAAATAAGCCTACCTTTTACATCACCCTTGTTAGCCACCTTGAGCCTTTTTATCCCCATTTATTTTGTTCTATAACCACATCACTAGCCTTAAGCAGAAAAACAATTAAATATCCCAATTGAATCTTTGGTTAGCTTAAGATAGAGATCGTGTATCAATTAAGTGTGGGAAAATTATGGGAACATGGGTTCATAAAGGAATGTGTTAAGTTTTTACTTTGATAAAATATTGGGAATTTGGGTACCTACTCATGTGAGACCAGAAAAATTAAAAATCCATGTGCATTGATAAGTTATGTTTATTTTTGAGCTTTAAAAAAAAGAGAAAAAAAGAGAAAAAGAAAAAAATATATATAATATAAGTAAATAAATAAGGGGACAAAATTACCCCAATATTAAGTTTAATAAAAGATCAATGCACATGTGATAAAAATTAAAGAAAATTTGGTACATGAGTATGGAAATTATACAAAAGTGGGAATTATGGGTAGCTAGGCATGAATTTAAAAGTATATATGGTATATGTATATTAGGTGAGAGCTTAGGTTAATTAAAGATTCATATTATAGCTTACTTGGCCATACATATATCCTTACCTTTACCTCAGCCACATTACAACCTTGAAAAGACCTCATGATGTTTGCATTGGTACATTAAATATTTGTTGATTGGTTAGGTGAAGAACAAGGTTTAGAAAGCATGACTAGAGAAGAGTAGAGTGAATAACCCTATACACTTGAGAGATTAGAGTGATATACACTACCAGTGAGGGTTCAATGCTTGATTCTATGTTCCCTACTTTCACGAGCTGTCTTCTTACAAGTTTACTTGCTTTTTATTGTACGATTTGAATTAGAGGAAATTGGTTTGTATTTGTCTTGGAGAACTTGTTTACTTTTAAACCAAGTAGGCAGAAACATTTTGCATGTAGTTGCATTCATATAGATAGGATTGCATTTCATACATCCTACCATTCCTCTTCATCTTTATAGCTTCTCTTGAGCTTAGCATGAGGACATGCTATTGTTTAAGTGTGGGGAGGTTGATAAACCACTATTTTATGGTTTATTTTGTACTCAATTGAGTGATTTTTATCAACTCTTTACCCACTTATTCATACTATTTGCATGTTTTACATTTTCCTTCCTGGTTTTGTGCTATGATCGAAAACATGCTTCTTTGATATTATATTTGCTTATTATTAATCCTCTCTTATTACTATTAGATGCCTTGATATGAGTGTTAAGTTTTTTCAGAGATTACAGGGCAGGAATGGATCAGAGGATGGAAAGGAAGCATGTAAAAGTTGAAGGAATACAAGAAGTTGGAGAAACTGCTAAGCTGTCCATCCTAACCTCTTCACAGTCAAACGGCTATAACTTTAGCTACAGAGGTCCAAACGATGCGATTCCAGTTGTGTTGGAAAGCTAATGTCCGGGGCTTCGATTTGATATATAATATGCTATAGTTGCCTTGACGCTAAGTGACACGACCGCATGCTCCACGCGGCCGCGCCGCAATGACGGAAATCAGCGTGTTTGAATTCTTCTCCAGCGATTTTCGAGCTGTTTTTGACCTAGTTCGCAGCCCAGAAAACACAGATTAGAGGCTATAAAGTGGGGGATTGCATCCATTTATAGAGAGCTCGCCAATTCCCACTTTCCATGAATTAGATTTAGTTTAGAGAGAGATTCTCTCTCTCTTTAGGATTAGGATTTAGATTTAGGATTTTTATTCACTTTCAGGATTATCTCTTTTGATTAGGTTCAATATTCCTTTTATTTACTTTTGCAAGCTACTTTATGAATCCTTTCATGTTACAGATTACACTTTCATTAATGTTATTTGAGGTATTTTAGTTTAATATTGATTACTCTTATTCATGCTATTGTTATTTTTACTCTGAAGACATTTTTATTCCAAGTAGATTTATTTTTCTCCTTTTGGTCTTGGTTAATAAATCAGTAACTCAGGAGTTATCCAATTCAACAGCATAATTGATAATTGTTATCTTTGTTAATTGCATTGAACTTCCATAATCCCAATCTTTTCTTAGGAAATAAATAGGATTCAAAGATCAAACCAATTAATCCCTTGACCTTCCTTTATCTTAGTAAAGGTTAACAAAGTAGAATTAGGATTCAACCATCATCATCATTGATAAGGATAGCTAGGATAGAACCTCTAATTTCTCATACCTTACCAAGAGTTTTCTTTACAGTATTTATCTATTTTCAATTGCAATTTAATTTACTTGTCATTAAATCACTCGTTCCTCATTCTTGAAACCCCGATTTTACAATCTCCATAACCAATAATAAGAACATACTTTCCTGCAGTTCCTTGAGAATACGACCCGAGGTTAAATACTCGGTTATCAGTTTTAAGGGGTTTGTTACTTGTGACAACCAAAATGTTTGTAAGAAAGGTTGATTGCTTGGTTTAGTAACTATACTTGCAACGAGTATTTACCATGACTTCTAAACCATCAATCTTCGGTTCTTTCAGTCAGTGAACTGAATTGTAAAAAAATGAAGATAACACCACAAACGGGTAAGGGGTAAAGGGAAGAAAATAACTAAAACTGAAAGTAAATCACTCAAACAGAAATTAAATCAAACAAAAGAAAAATGCTCAATCTAGTTATCCACCAATTTAATCATTGTTGATACAAAATTATTCCCCAGCAACGGCGCCATAAACTTGATGCATGGAAACTTGTCTTTCAACAAATCTCCCTCGGCAAGTATACCGAATTGTCGTCAAGTAAAAACTCACAATAGGGTGAGGTCAAATCCCACAGGGATTGATTGGTCAAGCAAGTTTAATTAGAGGAATGTTCTAGTTGAGATCAATAGCCAATTTCTTTGTAACAACCCCGGTTTTCGAGTACGCGAGATCTTTTCTGAAAGTACAGATTTCTCCGGAGGATCAGTATGGGGAGAACCTTGAATATATCATCAAGTATCTCAATCCTCATTGTCATTATGTTATCTATAAGTTAGAAACTTTTCCGAGGCAAGCTCGATAACGCGGTCACGAAGGACCTAGTTTTTGAACTGTATCAATTAGGAGTTTTGATTCGGTTTTTCGTAAATAGTCTCAGTTTGACAAATCGGACTCGATTTATGCCAGAAGGTGAAGGTGGATGATGGTATATTTTGGAAAAAAAACGAATTTCTCCAAAACACCCAAATCTAACCGGCAAGTGCACCGGGTCGCATCAAGTAATAATAACTCACGGGAGTGAGGTCGATCCCACAGGGATTGAAGGATTGAGCAATTTTTGTTTAGTGGTTGATTTAGTCAAGCGAATCAAGATTTGGTTGAGAGATTTGTGATTTGCAGAATTTAAATTGCATAGAAAGTAAAGGAAATGGGTGAATTGCATGAAATTAAAGAGAACTGGAATTTAAAGTGCTGAATCTTAAAGAGCAAAAAATTAAATGACAGAAACTTAGAACGCAAGAAATGTAAATTGCAAAATCTTAAAATGCAAGAAATGTAAATGGCTTGAATTGTAAAGGGAATTGGGAGTTGGATTTGCAGGAATTAAACAAGGAAAAGTAAATTGCAACAAACAGAGAAATAGAAGATGTCTTGAATCAAACCGGATCTTAAACAGAAAAGTAAATGAGCATGGAAAGCAGTAAACAGAGGATGTAAAATTGGAATTCAGATCTGAGGACCCAAGAGACTAGAAAACCAAGTCTAGATCTCAATGCCTTCCTAGATCCAACAAGAACAATTGCAAAGGAAATTGTAAATTGCAAAGAAAGTAGATGAAGAAGCAAGTAACCGAAACTAAAATTCAATTAAGCAGAAAATTAAACAAGATCCCAAGGTGAGATTGAAACAAAATTTTCAATTCTCCACCCAAAATCCAAGACAAGAAAAATAAAGAGTGCTGGGCAAGAACAAGGAAGAAGAGAGATCAATTCTCCTCCCAAATTCTCTTGAATTAAAACAACAATGCTAAGAAAAATAAAAGTGAGCTCTAAGCAAAATTCAAAAGAAAGCTATTCTGAAAAACAAAAAGGGAAGCTCCCCGAAAAACTTGAATTCTATCCTATTTATGCACTTTCTTCAAATGATCTTCAAGCCTTGAGTTGGGCCTTTTCTCTTGGTGGAATTGGGTTGAGAGAGGCCTTGGTTGATTGCTCTTGGAGTTTGGAGAGGAACCAAAGTGAACCAATTGAACCGGGTTGAAGTTTTGCAAACGTTTGAGTAAATGTTTGAGTAAAAGTTTGAGGCTAACTTTTACTCTAACTTTTACTATCAGCCTCCATGCTTTGCTGCTATCCACGTTGGGGCAAAAGTTAGGGGTCTAACTTTTGCTCCAACGTTGGCCTCCTTATGTGTACTTATGGCGCCAACGTTAGCCCAAAAGTTAGGGGCTAATGTTGGCGCAAACTTTTGGTGCCCAGGGGGTATTTTTCTCATGCCAACGTTAGCCACAAAGTTAGGGGCTAACGTTGGCGCAAACTTTTGGTGCCCAGGGAGTAACTTTCATGTGCCAACGTTAGCCCAAAAGTTAGGGGCTAACGTTGGGGCTAACTTTTCACCCAAAAGTTTGTGCAAAAGTTTGAGGCTAACTTTTGGTCCAGCTTTTTGCTTCCTGGTTCATTTTCACTTATTCCATTGTCCTCTCTTTACTCCTAGCCATTCCTTCTTGCTTCAACCTTTCTCCAAGCTTTCTTCACCTATCATTAATCAACCAAACACATCAAAGCTATGCTTAAAATCATGAGATATTCATTTTATCATAATATGTGACAATTATAGCATAAAACCTCATGAAATAGCATGAATTCATACATGGTTGATTCAATCAAAGGGAGCATGAAAATCTACCCAAATTAGCTTACTTGTAGCTCAAGAAAGTGCACAATTCAAGTGAAAACAAAAGAAAAAGACTAGTGAAACTAGGCTAAGATGACTTGTCATCACAACACCAAACTTAAAGCTTGCTTGTCCCCAAGCAAGAAAAAAATTTATTGAGAAGAAAGGATGAAATGGAAGAGGATGTTCATGCTAGCAGAGTATTATTGATAGTTCATGGGATTTTGTGTGGATATGTAAATACTCACTTCTTATTGACTCCTAGGCCTAGAAAGTCTCCTTCAAGCTTCAAGCAACATACTGCTATGACCTCTCATTATTCCTTTATCCTTGGCTATTACTTTGTTCATAAGCTTTAATTGAGTGTCATGTGTAGCAAGTTCATTTCCTTTTCTTTATACTTGACACATTATTCACTATAGACACTTGGCTTACATTCCTTCTTAGAACATTGATGCCCAGCACCTCTTTGGGCTGCTAAATGCCTTGTAGTTAGGTTGCTCTTGATAGTGGACTTTCAGCTGATGATCCCGGGTTAGTTAACCCAAGTCACCGAGTGTTGATGCACTCCAAAGAGCTTAATAATCCAAGCAGATCCTAATACAAAAACACCACAGGCATATATTCTAAGGTTCAAGCTATTGGTGTCCAGCTTTGTTTCTTTTTCGATTGAGATTCATAGACAGTAGGCCACTCTATACTTAGAAGGAGATATCCTGGCTCTTTATTCACTAAAAGTGAGCTATTATACAATCACACACATACCACCACTTACTTTTATTCTACTTCTATCTAACAGAGACCATCTTACTTCTCATTCAAACATTTCTTTTATTGAACTTAAAGATGCAGGGGACAAAACATGCTTTTTGCTAAGTGAAAGTAAACACACAAGCACACACATAGACTAGCTTACTTATTCTAAGATTGATTCTACTTGTATTAGATGAACACTTTAACAAAACACAAGTCAAAGCATTTTTCAACAGCAAGAGTTAAGTGTAAATACAACCTATTGGTTTGCAGTTCCTTTGTCCTTCCTTCTGTTGTGCCCTTTTGAGTTATGATGCATAGTGTCTTCAACTGGTGGTGAATTCCCTGCATAATTCTCAACAGTTGCTTGCTTCTCAAGCCCTTAGATGACCAGTTAGTATGCATGAGTTGAGTGTGGCTTGTGGATTTAATTTGGTGTGGGGACACCAAACTTAAGCTCTTGCCACTTCTCTGGATACAGCAGGTTAACTCTAGGCAAAATCTTGTATCCTTGCCAAAGGTTATGAAGTTAAGACTAAAAAGCAGTTAAGTGGTTGAATAATTTGTTCGATTGCTTGGAGCTAATAATGTGCAGGAGATTAGAATGTGCTTTTGAATGAGGTTTTGGTGGAACACCAAACTTAGAATCCTCCATTCTCCTTTAAGTTGTTTTTGGTGTGCAACACCAAACTTACCTCCTTGCAATACATATCAATTATTCAACATTTTTATTGAAAAGGCTATGAAAAGGAAACTACCTCAGGTTGGGTTGCCTCCCAACAAGCGCTCTTTTATTGTCATTAGCTTGACATTGAGGCTTTCTTTTATGGTGGTTGGTGCTTGTAGAGCCTCAATTTGTCTCCCGTGACTGTGATCCTCTTCTTTGTTCCCTGGTATTCAATTTCAGCATGCTCTAATGAGAGTATGTTGTTGACAGTGTAGTAGTCCTCAATTTGTTGGTTTGCCCCCAGCTGTTGATATATCAGTTGCACTTTGTCACCTTTGGAAAGCCCCTCTGTTGGGATCTTTCTGTTCTTCCAACCCCTTTTTGTTTTGTTTCTCCGTTTCATCTTTTCTTTTGTTGATCTTTCTTTTCTGGCCGTAGGCTTCCCTCGGGGACCTCTCTTCTCAGTGGCTAATACTCCAATATCCTCTTGGGCCTCTTCATCAATCTGCACAATCCTTAGCCTTGGGATGTTGCTGTGACTCTCTTTGTCATTTTCTTCCTTCAACTGTGATTCTCCCTTGTCAATTTTCATATAGTCTTTCTTCTCCTTGCTAAATTGTGCCTCTGGTAATACCTTCAGAGTGACACTCTTATCATGCATTCTAAGAGTTAATTCTCCTTCTTCTATGTCTATGATAGCTCTAGCAGTGGCCAAGAATGGCCTTCCCAGAATAATAGAATCACCATCATCCCCTTCTGACTCTAGAACCACAAAATCTGCAGGGTATATGAAGTTGTCCACCTTGACCAGCAGGTTTTCAATCATACCCCTGGGGTATACTGTTGACTTATCTACTAGCTCTAGAGATATTTGTACTGGTTTAACTTCCTCTATATGCAGCTTTTTTACCAAGGAGAATTGTATTAAGTTGATACTTGCTCCTAGATCGCACATTGCTTTAGTGATGGTTAATTCCTCAATGGTGCAAGGTAGCAAAAAGCTCCCTGGATCTTCAAGCTTAGGGGGAAACCCTTTTTGAATCAAAGCCCTACATTCCTCAGTGAGCAGTATGGTTTCTTTCTCATCCCAACTTCTTTTCTTGTTGATAAGCTCCTTCAAAAACTTGGCATACAGAGGCATTTGCTCAAGTGCTTCAGCAAAAGGAATATTGATTTCCAGCTTTTTGAAAGTTTCAAGGAACTTGTGAAAATGCTGGTCCTTGGTTTCTTTGTTGAACCTCTGGGGATATGGCAGTGGAGGTACAAAGGTTTTCTCTACTTGTTGCTTTTGATTCTTGGTTGGCTTTTCAACTGCTTCATTCCCTTTTTTTGGAATTTTTGATTGTTCCTCCTTTGCTTGAGTTTGCTTTGAGGCTTCCTTGCTTGCCATTGCATCATCATCATTGGCTTCCTCTGTGTGTGTTGGCTGTTCCTCTTCTATTGGTCTTTTGCTGCTCTCTACTTGCTTCTTAGTAGTGTCATTGTTGCTCATCAATGTTCTCCCACTCCTTAATTGTATTGCCTTGCATTCTTCCTTAGGATTTGGGATTGTGTCACTCGGCAGTGAGCTTGAGGGTCTCTCAAGAGAAATCTGCTTGGAGATTTTCCCCATCTGTCTCTCTAGGCTCTTCAGGGATGCTTCCTGATTCTTGGTTACCATTTCCTGGTGTTTCAACATTTTGTCTATCACGGCCTCCAAGTTAGTGATTCTCTGGGCTTCAGGTGATACTTGAGGTGGGTTATGAGATGTGGGTGGTAGATGATAGGCATTTTGGTTGGTGGGTTGGTTATTGGATTGGTACTGGTTGGGGTTGGGGTAGTTGTTTTGAGGTTTTCTGTAGGGGTTTCGGTTAGTCTGCTGCTGGTTGTGGTTTTGGTTGCTTCTTGGGTTGTTTTGATTTGAGTTCCTCTGCCATGGTTATTGGTTTTGGGTATGATTATCTCCCCATCTGAGGTTTGGGTGGTTCTTCCAGGATGGATTGTATGTATCACCATACACTTCATTTGGTCCTTGGTTATGCATATACTGTACTTACTCTTGTTGTTGTTCTTCTTGAGTTTCTTCACTCTGTCTCCATGTGGTTGATGGTTGGCTAGTGTTAACTGCTGCAACTTGGAGACTATCAATCCTCTTGGCCATTTGCTCAAATTGTTGTTGAATTTGCTGCTGCATCATCTTGTTTTGAGCCAAGATTGAGTCCACTCCTTCTAGCTCCATTACTCCTCTTCTTTGTGATGGTTGGCGGTTTCTTTGATGAGCAAAGAAATATTGGTTGTTAGCCACCATATCAATGAGATTTTGAGCTTCCTCTGCCGTTTTTATGAGTTGCAAGGAGCCTCCAACTGAGTGGTCAAGTGATTCTTGAGCCTTTAGGGTGAGTCCTTCATAGAAGTTCTGTAGCTTGTCCCACTCAGTGAATATTTCTGGTAGACATTTCCTCAGCAGAGCCTTGTATCTCTCCCATGCTTCATACAGATTTTCAGCATCCAATTGTGTGAATGTTTGTACCTCGGTTTTCAGCCTGTTAACCCTTTGAGGTGGGTAAAATTTGGCTAGAAATTTAGTCACCAAATCATCCCAGCTAGTGATGCTTCCTTGAGGAAAAGTTTCAAGCCATTGTGCGGCCTTGTCCCTTAATGAGAACGGGAACAGCAGAAGCTTGTAGGTCTCAGGATTCACGCCATTGGACTTGACAGTGTCACAAATCCTTAAGAAGGTAGATAGATGTTGATTTGGATCCTCCAATGGTCCTCCCCCAAACGAGCAGTTGTTTTGGACCAATGTAATGAGTTGTGGCTTTAATTCAAAGTTATTTGCATTGACATTAGGGGTGAGAATGCTGCTTCCATAATGTCTAGCATTTGCAAAGGTATAGGAGGCCAAAACTCTCCTCTGGGGTGGATTGTTATTGTTGTTGTCTGCTCCACC
This sequence comes from Arachis hypogaea, assembly GCF_003086295.3. NCBI lineage: Eukaryota > Viridiplantae > Streptophyta > Magnoliopsida > Fabales > Fabaceae > Arachis > Arachis hypogaea. Next base: position 53,900,585 of record NC_092047.1, read on the forward strand.
TGGTGGATTGGTTGAATGTTCCTCCATATCTTGGAATTCTTCTTCTGATTCCTCTTCTCCAACAATATTTTTCCCTCTTTCAGCTCTTCTTAATCTTCTAAGAGTTCTTTCGTCTTGTTCATGAAAGATGGGTGTATTTCTTCTTGTACCTGACATACAAGCAGAACATAAGAAACACACAAACCAGTGACACTTCAATCTATTGCTAGAATGAAGTTTTAGTTAGCTTAAGCAAAAATTCAAACAGTTAGTGGGTTAGCCAAAAATTAAAGAAACAGGAAATAAAAATGCTAGATCTAGATCACCACCTCACTTAATCATTGTCAATCTAATCAATCCCCGGCAACGGCGCCAAAAAACTTGATGGTATATTTTGGAAAAAAAACGAATTTCTCCAAAACACCCAAATCTAACCGGCAAGTGCACCGGGTCGTATCAAGTAATAATAACTCACGGGAGTGAGGTCGATCCCACAGGGATTGAAGGATTGAGAAATTTTTGTTTAGTGGTTGATTTAGTCAAGAGAATCAAGATTTGGTTGAGAGATTTGTGATTTGGAGAATTTAAATTGCATAGAAAGTAAAGGAAATGGGTGAATTGCATGAAATTAAAGAGAACTGGAATTTAAAGTGCTGAATCTTAAAGAGCAAGAAATTAAATGACAGAAACTTAGAACGCAAGAAATGTAAATTGCAAAATCTTAAAATGCAAGAAATGTAAATGGCTTGAATTGTAAAGGGAATTGGGAGTTGGATTTGTAGGAATTAAACAAGGAAAAGTAAATTGCAACAAACAGAGAAATAGAAGATGTCTTGAATCAAACCCGATCTTAAACAGAAAAGTAAATGAGCATGGAAAGCAGTAAACAGAGGATGTAAAATTGGAATTCAGATCTCAGGACCCAAGAGACTAGAAAACCATGTCTAGATCTCAATGCCTTCCTAGATCCAACAAGAACAATTGCAAAGGAAATTGTAAATTGCAAAGAAAGTAGATGAAGAAGCAAGTAACAGAAACTGAAATTCAATTAAGCAGAAAATTAAACAAGATCCCAAGGTGAGATTGAAACAGAATTTCTTCAATTCTCCACCCAAAATCCAAGACAAGAAAAATAAAGAGTGCTGGGCAAGAACAAGGAAGAAGAGAGATCAATTCTCTTCCCAAATTCTCTTGAATTAAAACAACAATGCTAAGAAAAATAAAAGTGAGCTCTAAGCAAAATTCAAAAGAAAGCTATTCTGAAAAACAAAAAGGGAAGCTCCCTGAAAAACTAGAATTCTATCCTATTTATACACTTTCTTCAAATGATCTTCAAGCCTTGAGTTGGGCCTTTGCTCTTGGTGGAATTGGGTTGAGAGAGGCCTTGGTTGATTGCTTTTGGAGTTTGGAGAGGAACCAAAGTGAACCAATTGAACCGGGTTGAAGTTTTGCAAAAGTTTGAGTAAAAGTTTGAGTAAAAGTTTGAGGCTAACTTTTACTCTAACTTTTACTATCAGCCTCCATGCTTTGCTGCTATCCACGTTGGGGCAAAAGTTAGGGGTCTAACTTTTGCTCCAACATTGGCCTCCTTATGTGTACTTATGGCGCCAACGTTAGCCCAAAAGTTAGGGGCTAACATTGGCGCAAACGTTTGGTGCCCAGGGGTTATTTTTCTCATGCCAACGTTAGCCACAAAGTTAGGGGCTAACGTTGGCGCAAACTTTTGGTGCCCAGGGAGTAACTTTCATGTGCCAACGTTAGCCCAAAAGTTAGGGGCTAACGTTGGGGCTAACTTTTCACCCAAAAGTTTGTGCAAAAGTTTGAGGCTAACTTTTGGTCCAGCTTTTTGCTTCCTGGTTCATTTTCACTTATTCCATTGTCCTCTCTTTACTCCTAGCCATTCCTTCTTGCTTCAACCTTTCTCCAAGCTTTCTTCACCTATCATTAATCAACCAAACACATCAAAGCTATGCTTAAAATCATGAGATATTCATTTTATCATAATATGTGACAATTATAGCATAAAACCTCATGAAATAGCATGAATTCATACATGGTTGATTCAATCAAAGGAAGCATGAAAATCTACCCAAATTAGCTTACTTGTTGCTCAAGAAAGTGCACAATTCAAGTGAAAACAAAAGAAAAAGACTAGTGAAACTAGGCTAAGATGACTTGTCATCAGTGGAACACCAGAAACTGTCAGGAACCCTACAACCCTTAGAAATACCACAATGGAAATGGGAGCAAATCACTATGGATTTTGTCACAGGATTGCCAAGGACCTCAACAGGACACGATGCCATTTGGGTAATTGTGGACAGGTTGACAAAGTCAGCGCACTTCCTTCCGATTCGAGTTGATTATACTTTAGAAAGGCTGGCACAGATATATATTCAAGAAATCATACGATTGCACGGGATACCTTTGTCAATTGTTTCAGATCGAGATTCGAGATTTACTTCCAGATTCTGGGGAGCTTTCCAGAAAGCGTTGGGAACAGAATTGCACATGAGTACAGCATACCATCCTCAAACAGACGGACAATCAGAGCGAACAATCCAGACATTAGAAGACATGCTAAGATCTTGTGTGATGGGTAACCAAGTTAGTTGGGATAAATATTTGCCGTTGGTCGAGTTCGTCTACAACAACAGTTACCAACAAAGTATCAGGATGGCACCTTATGAAGCTCTCTACGGAAGGAGATGTCAGACACCATTGTGTTAGAATGATTATGGAGAAGCTAGTGTCTTAGGTCCAGACTTAGTGAAAGAAACTACTTAGAATATAAAAGGGATTCGTCAGAAGATCCAGACAGCATAAAGCCATCAAAAGAGCTATGCCGATAATAGACGTAGACCCTTAGAGTTTAGTGAGAGAGACCATGTCTTTCTTAAAGTAACCCCGACTACTGGAATAGGTAGAACCCTTAAGACTAAAAAGCTTAACCCTCGATACATAGGACCTTTCCAAATACTTAAAAGAGTCGGTCTAGTAGCTTATCAAGTAGCCATTCCTCCATATCTGTCAAACCTTCATGATGTTTTTTATGTCTCACAACTTAAGAAATATATTCCCGACGAGAGTCACATTTTACAACCAGAGACAGTACAGTTATGAAACGATTTGACATATCAAGCATCACCAGTTCGGATCGTAGAAAGAAGTGATAAGCAGCTAAGAGGCAAAACTGTTCGCTTAGTCAAAGTAGCTTGGGGACAAAAAGCATAAGAAGAACACTCTTGGGAACAGGAAGATAAGATGAAAGATGATTACCCGCATCTATTCTCAGGTAACTAAAATTTTGAGGGCAAAATTTTCTTTTAGGAGGGTAGAATGTAACAACCCCAGTTTTCGAGTACGCGAGATCTTTTCTGAAAGTACGGATTTCTCCAGAGGATCAGTAAGGGGAGAGCCTTGAATATATCATCAAGTATCTCAATCCTCATTGTCATTATGTTATCTTTAAGTTAGAACCTTTTCCGAGGCAAGCTCGATAATGCGGTCACGAAGGACCTAGTTTTTGAACTGTATCGGTTAGGAGTTTTGATTCGGTTTTTCGTAAATAGTCTCAGTTTGACAAACCGGATTCGATTTATGAGAGAAGAGAGATAATAGGATGATATTATCATTATATTAGTATTACAAGCTTCTTGCAATGTTGGCCTAGTCCAACGTTAGTGACAAATGTGAGTATCACTAACGTTGGCAATTTCATCCTCCTCCCACGTTAGAGTTTACGTTAATTAGATTAACATGGCTCTTAACGTGGCTTATGTATGGCCTTTTGGAACGTTAGTGGTGTTCACTTTTACCACTAACATTGGAGCTCCTCTTTTCTTTCCACGTTAGCTCCCACGTTAATGTAACTAATGTGGCAACTAACGTGGGCTATGATGGCTTTCGAAGGCGTTATTGGCGATCACTTTTCTCATTAACGCCACAAGCTTATGCCCATTCCACGTTAGTGGTCACGTTAATTAGACTAACGTGGCTACTAACGTGGTTCTTCCTTGCTTCCTTTGTCCTAAAATTAAGCAAATAAAGTGCATCAAAGCTCTATTCCAAGTCATGAGATCATGCATTATCCAATTTGTCATTCAATTCATGCATAATTCTCATGAAATCATGTAAAGTTCACAATGTTTTCTTGAATCAAGATGTAAGTGTATTTCTACCCAAAACTTGCTTATTTACTAAGAAAAATGCATGAAACTACCCTAAAACAGTAAAGAAAAGGTCAGTGAAACTGGCCAAAATGCCCTGGCATCACAACACCAAACTTAAAGCTTGTTTGTCCCTAAGCATGTACTGAAACATCAGAATGATGAATGAAAGAACGAGAGAAACAAGTTCTTATTATAGAAGTAAAGCTCTTGGTTTATGGGGTTTCATGCATAGCAACTTAGGTTCATTCCTTTACTGGTTTCCAGGTCCTTATCATGCTCTTGAATACTTGCTTGATTGCATCCTATGAGATCCTTATTCTTTGATCCTCCCTTTTTTTCTCAGGGTTTATTGCATCCTTAGGCTAAGTGCTCTGTGAGGGGGCAACTCTTTAAAGTATGCTTTCAGCCAACACTCCCAAACCAGTTGGTTCTAGGTGCTAGGTGTTGAAACACCCCTAAGGACTTACTCCTTCAAGTCTCTCTCCCCCATACATGCACACCACAGGCACATGGTTTGTTATTTTCTTTGTTTGAGGCCTTGGTGTCCAGCACCTCTTTGGGTTTCTAAATGTTCTGTAGCAAAAGTTGCTCTTGATAGTGGACTTTCAGCTGATAATCCCGGGTTAGTTAACCCAAGTTACCAAGTGATAAGGCACCCCTAAGAGCTTAGTCATCCAAGCATATCCTTTGCACAGGAGCACCACAGACATATGCCTCAATATTCAAACCCTTGGTGCCTAGCCTTATTTCTTATTATTTTTCTTTCTTTTTCAAACTCTTATTGTTCTTTCTCTTTTTATTATTAGGATCTTGTTATTTGGCTAGTCTCATAGAATGTGCTTCAAGCATGTACTTTAATAAACATAAGTGCCCTCATACCTTATAGGTGATCCAACTTAGCTAATCTATTACCACACCACCAACCTTGAGGACTTATTTCACCATATGAACCCTACTCTAGTTTCTTTCATAATATTCTCTTTTATTGAGTTCAAAGGGCAAGCATACAAGTAAGTAGGATGAAAATGAAAACAGGTAACTTGGACCAGTACACATAGACAGAAGCAAAGAAAAAAAACAAACATTAAATTCTAATGACTTAAACTAAAGAGTAACTATTAATCAGGGGCACATTCAGACTTCCAATTTGAGCATTTCCAAGCATATCAAGTAACAATACAACCTTTTGGTGGTGACTTCTAGCTATCCCTTTGTTGTCATCATCCATAGCTTTTGCATCCTTCTTCGCCTCCTTGGATGATGGTGCACTATTTTTCCAGAAGATTGATTGAATTCCTATAAAGTTATTGGAAGTTGCTTGTTCCCAAAGCACTTGAGAAATAGTTAGCATGCATGTATGCTTGTGAATTTCTGAACTTAATTTGGTGTGTGAACACCAAACTTAGTTCCTTGCCTAATGCAACAGATTGAATACATGTTGAGAACCTCATGTGCTTTTATTAATAAAATGACTATGAACTAGAAACTAAACTATTGTTAAGTGGTTTCCCTGATTGGTTGGGGCTAGCAACTTGCTTGATAACTTGGCTTATCAGAGGGTTGTGATCTAAGATAAAGAGTCCTTATTATAGCATTGGGACTGAAATCCAACTCTGTTCCTCTCACATAGCTTTTGAAGGTAGGAGCCTCGGTATTGTCTTCTCTGGCTACATGGGCATAAAACTCCTTAATGAGATTTGCATTTATCTTTGTTTCTGGGTTCGTGAGCTCTTGCCAACCCCTCTGTTCAATCTTTTCTCTAATCTGCGGGCACACATCATCGTTGAATTGGAATGTCAGCTCTGGCAATACTTTCTTGTGTTTTATACGTTCGAATTGAAGCTCATGAAAGGCAGTCTTGAACCTTCCTTCATCAAAAGGAATTCTCTCCACTGGTGTCTTTTCCCTTTCGCCTTTTGGAGCTTGATGATGCCATAAGTGACTTTTGATATGTGAAGGTGTTGAAGGGTGTGGATCGATGATAGAATTCGGCCGGGTTAGGATAGGGTGTAGTTAAGGGAGTGGGTGAGAGTGCTTTCGATGGGGTAAGAGGTGTTGAGTTCCGAAAGTGAGAAGTAGAAAGAAAGGGGAATTGGAATGTAAAGAGGTACAGACTAGGAACCACTTATATAGAAAAGTGGTGAGTAAATGAAAGGTGTGGATTGATGGTGTAGGCTTATGATGAACGGATGGGGTTTAGCATGGGATAGGCACAAGAATCATCACTTTTATGATGGGGTTGGTTCGGTTTCCAAGCGTGTCAATCTTCCAATGTTGCATGGCAACATTTCCCAATGTATTCCCTTTGAAGACATGTGTATAGTCCCCATTTTTGAAGTGGCTGAACCCTCCTTCTTCACTTGTCCCATCAATTTCTCTTTAATCCTTCCTTTAATTCCTATACAAGACAAAGGAATAAAATTAATAACATTGAAAGTTGGCGGCAAAATTAGAAAATGGGATAACTACTTTTTAAAATTTTTGTTTTTAACTAACTAAGTGCTATTCATGAATGCAAACCAACTGACTATTTAACTGTCCATGTATGCAACATTGGTGACACCAAACTTAGTTTGTGGCCATGTGGTGTAAAAAGATTTGTTCAAGGTTCTAAGAGTGACATGATATTAATTGCATTTATGTTCTCTTAGTGTGCCTTGAACACCAAACTTGTTCTTCACTATATGTTGCATACAAGGATTTATTTAAGTGTATGTCAAAGTTGATTTGGAATTCATAAACCTTGCTTTATTAACTACTTTAAAAGAATATAAAACATGGGTTGCCTCCCATGAAGTGCTTCTTTAGCGTCACTAGCTTGACGTTCTGCCTTTGTCAGGGTGGTTGGTAATGCTTCAAATCTTCTCCCCTCGCAGTGAATCTATCTCCATTGGCTTCATTAAGGATCTCCACATGTTCTAAGGAGAGAATTATGCTGATGGTGAAAACTTTAGGCAGCTGAGATGGGATGGTGGGGAGATGAGGTGGAATAGCTAGGAGATGAGCTGAGATCACTTTATCCCGTGGAGAAAAACCCTCTGTAGGGATCTTTTTGTTCCTCCATTCCCTTGGTGCCTGACGTTGGGTTTTTTTCCAGTAAAGAATTTTACAAAAATAGTCGGGTTGTAGATATAGATTCTAAACCAACAGAAATCCCTTCGTATAAACGTTTTGGTTGTCACAAGTAACAAACCCCTAAATAAATTGATAACCGAAGTATTCAAACCTCGGATCGTCTTCTCAAGGAACTGCAGGGAAGTATGTTCTTATTATTAGTTATGGAGATTGTAAATTGGGGTTTTGAGAATGAGGAGCGAATGGTGTAATTAGCAAATAAAGTAACTGAAGAACAAGTAATTTAAATGGCAAGTAAAATAAATAAATGACTGTAAATAAACTTTTGGCAAGGTATGAGAAATTAGAGATACTATCCTAGTTATCCTTATCAATGATGATGATAATTGAATCTTAATTCCACTTTGTTAACCTTTACTAAGATAAATGAAGGTCAAGGGATTAATTGGTTTGATCTTCGGATCCTATTTATTTCCTAAGAAAAGATTGGGATTATTGAAGTTCAATTTAATTAACAAGATAACAATTATCAATCATGTTTGAGTTTGATAACTCCTGAGTTACTGATTTCATAACCAAGACCAAAAGGTGGAAAGTAAATCTACTGGAATAAAAATGTCTTCAGATGGGAATAACAATAATGTAAATAAAAGAAATCAATATTAAACTGAAATACCTCAAATAACATTAATTCAAAAGAGTAATATGTAACATGGAAGAATTCATAAATTAAATTGCAACATCAAATAACCAACTAAAGTAATGGAATGAATAAAAAGTGAAAGGGAAGCTTAAAGTAAAGGAACATTGAACCTGGGATTGAGAGTCACTCCTAAAACTAAGAGAAATCCTAAATCCTAATCCTAGGAGAGAAGAGAGAGGAGAGAACCTCCCTTAAAACTAAATCTAAATCATGAAAACTAACTAAAGTGGTGACTATCCTTGAAGGGATGCATTCTCCCACTTCATAATGTCTGGTCTATGCCTTCTGGACTTTGATTTGGGCCAAAAAGGGCTTCAGAATTCGCTGGGAGCGTTTTCTGCAATTTCTGGTGTGTGGCCTCTGTCACGCGTCAGCGTAGGTCACGCGGTCGTGTCATTGGGAGTTTTCCTTGTCACGCGGTCGCGTCAGTCATGCGACCGCGTCATATGTATTTCGCTCGAGGCGCGCGGTCGTGTCAGTCATGCGGTCGCGTCGCTGCTTCTTCGCGCTTGGCATGCGGCCGCGTCGCCCATGCGATCGCGTGGCTGCCAATTTCTTCACAAACTCCGTTTTGTGCTTTCCTTCCATTTTTGTATGTTTCGTTTCCATCCTTTAAGTCATTCCTACCTTAGAAGATCTGAAACTACTCAACACACTGATCACGACATCGAATGGAATTAAAGGTAATTAAAATAATTAATTTTAAAGCATAGGAAACATGTTTTTCACATACATCACATAATAAGGAAGGGAAAGTAAAACCATGCAATTAAGATGAATAAGTGGGTGAAGGATTGAATAAATCACTCAGATTAAGCACAAAATATATCATAAAATATGGGTTTATCAGTGCCTTCTTCCTTGTTTCTTTTAATGTTACCCTACTCTTTGTGGCCTCCTTTCCCAGGGAAATTTTGTTGCTGGTCTCATATGACTCTGGTGGGTTTGGCTCCTCTTGGGTTTCCTTTAGCTGTTGCACCTTCTGACTGTTTTGTTTACCAACCAAAGGGATTCCAGGGTGTACTGTTTGTGCTTCGGTGCTTGTTTCTTTCACCAGTGTATCATTGTGATCTTCCCTTGGTTCCTCGTTTTCTTGATCTGCTTCTTGTGAGGGTTTGAAGACATTGAATGCGAGTTGTTCATCATGTATCCTCAGTATTAGCTCTCCTCACTCCACCTCTATAAGTGCTCTGGCTGTGGCTAGGAATGGTCTTCCCAATATGATTGGGTGGAGGTGACTCTCTTCCATTTCCAATATGACAAAGTCTGTGGGAAGGAAGTAGTTCCCAACCTTTACCAACACATTTTCAACCACTCCTACTGCTTGTTTTTGAGTTTTGTCAGCCAGCTTGATGACTACGTCTGTGGGCGTTAGCTCATTGATCTACAGCTTCTTCATGAGGAATAAAGGCATTAAATTGATGCTTGCTCCCAGGTCACAGAGTCCTTTATCAAACCTTGTTTCTCCTATGGCACAGGGGATGTGAAAACTCTGTGGATCCTTCCTTTTTGTAGGCAACTCTGGTTGAATGAGAGCACTACACTCCTTATTCATCACTATTGTTTGCCCTCCTTTGAGTGAGCTTTTCCTGGTCAGCAGCTCCTTGATACACTTAATGTATGAGGGCATTTGTTGGAGAGCCTTGATAAATGGTATGTTTACTTGAAGGGATGCAAACATGTCGAGGAACTTTGAGTATATGCTCTTTTCTACACCACCTTTGAGTCTTTGGGGAAAAGGTGCATAGAGTTTCAGAATCTCCTTCTGTGTAGTTTTGGTTTCTTGGTTACCCTCTTCCTGCTTCTCTACTGATGTATCTCCAGAGTGTTCTAGGGGTTTGTTCAGCTCTTCCTCAGTCCCCTTATCACTTATAGTGACCATCTTGCATTCTTCCCATCTCACTTTCTTTGCTTCACCTCTCGGATTTTTCTTTGTGTCACTTGGGAAACTGTTAGTAGGTTTGGGAATCTTCTCAGAGAGGTATCCCACTTGAAATTTTAGCCTCTTGATGGTGTCTCCCTGGTTTTTGGTATTGGCTCGCACCTCCTCCTTGAACACCTTGTTATCTTGGATTTCCTTACATATGCCTTCAAGTAGAGTCTCGATTCTGGAGAGTCTATCTTCGGATGATGGTGAGTTGAGATTGGAGGGATGAGAAGGGCCATTTTGGTTTTGATATGGATATTGAGAGGAATTGTTAGGTGGGTGCTGATATGATCTCTGTGTGGAATGTTGGTGAGCTGCATTGTTGTTGGGGTTGTGACGTCTCTGATCTTGTTGATTTCCCCACCCAAAGTTTGGGTGGTTCCTCCAACCAGGATTATAAGTTTTAGAGTATAGATCATGGGTCTGCCTAGGTGAGTTTCCAATGTAGTTGGCTTGTTCCTGATCACTCTCATCCTTTGCATTCACTCCTTCTTGAGCTACTGATGAGGTGGTGACTGCTGCCACCTAGTTCCTTTCCATCTTCTTGGTAAGGTCAGCCAGCTGCTTGGTGATCATCTTGTTTTGAGCCAGCAGTACATCCACGTTGTTCAGCTCCATCACTCCTCAAGTATTGCTTCTTTCAGAAGCATAGAAGTAATCATTCTCAGCTACAGTCTCAATGACATCTATGGTTTCTTCAATGGTCTTCTTCTTGTTCAGAGATCCCCCGAATGAGTGGTCTACTGCCTTCTTTGATTCATAAGAAAGACCCTCATAGAAAATATGTAATTTCACCCATTCATTGAACATGTCTGGTGGGCACCTTCTTGTCAAGTCCTTAAACCTCTCCCATGCTTCATAGAGAGTTTCACCATCTTGTTGCCTGAAGGTTTGTACTTCAGCTCTCTGATGTGTGGAAAACGATCCAACACAAAACTCACCGGCAAGTGTACCGGGTCGCATCAAGTAATAATAACTCACATGAGTGAGGCCGATCCCACATGGATTGAAGGATTGAGCAATTTTAATTTAGTGGTTGATTTAGTCAAGCGAATCAAGTATTGGTTGAGTGGTTTGTGCTTTGTAGAAACTAAATTGCATGAAATGTAAAAGAGGAAGGGGAAATTGCAGTAAATTAAAGAGTAGGAAAGTAAAGGAGCTGAATCTTAAAGTGCAAGTAAATTAAATTGCAGAAACTTAGATTGCAAGTAATGTAAATGGATGAAGCTTAAAGTGCAAGAAACGTAAATTGCTTGAATTGTAAAAGGGATTGGGAGTTGGAATTGCAGAAATTAAACAAGAACAAGTAAATTGCATTAAACAATAAAAGAGAAAATTGAATTGCAGTGAAGTAGATCTTAAATAGAAGAGTAAAATGCTTTGAGAATTTAAAAACAGAGAAAGCAGTGCTTAATTTGCAGCAAAGTAAAAGAGGTTGAAGATCTCAGGGTGGAAGAGACTAGATAACAAGTCTAGATCTCAAATCCTTCCTTGATCCAACAAGAATAATTGCAAAAGAAACTGAAAAGTAAATTGTAGAAAGAGTAGAAGATAAAGCAATAAATGGAAATTGGAATTCAATTATGCAGAAAAATTAAACAAGATCTCAAGGTGAGATTGAAACAGAAGTTCTTCAATTCTCCACCCAAGATCCAAAGCAAGAAAAATTAAAAGAGTGCCCAAACAAGAACCAAGAAGAAGAGAGATCAATTCTCCTTCCAAGTTCTCAGAAATTACAAACTCAAAGCCAAAAGGTTCAGAATTAAAATGAAAGCTCAAATGGAAAATTCAAAGTAAAAATCTAGAGGTAAAAGAAGATAAAAATCCAAAAGTTCCTAATTACATCAAACTAACTTCTATTTATACACTTTTTATTCTTGGATTTTGGAATTTGGATGGGCTTTTGATTTGGTGAAGAAATGAATTAAATTGGATTTTTAATCCAATTTTTAGCCCAAAATGCATCTCCCAGGGGTAAGCTCAGTTGGAAAAACCAACTGAGCACTCAAGTGTGCTGCCCGCGTCAAGTGTAGTGCGCCCAGCCTTGTTTGAGTGTCAATTGTGCTAGAGCTCAGTTGGAATTTTGAACTGAGCTCTAGGCCGTGTCCCATTGTGTGCACAAGACTTCCTTTGTTGCGCTAGAATGCTGCTTGACCGTGTCATGGTGCGCATGACAAGCTCCCTTGTGAGCATTTGTTGTGCCAAAGGGTAGAAGGCTTGGGGAGAGTAATGCTCAGTTGGAAAATCCAACTGAGCTTCGTTGGTGCAGCGCCTTGCTTTCAGCCTTAAGGTCCCAGGTTCAAATCCTGGTGGGAGCAAGTGGAGGAAATCTTTGAAGCTAATTTCCTTTGATGAGTGGGCACTCCTCCTTATGTTTTAAAGAATTCCCAAGTTCGAAACTTGGCTCAAGCATTTAAGCTATTTCCTCTTGATTTTCCTTGCAAGCTTGGTGGCACTCCTTCCTTATGTTTCAAGGAATTCCCAAGTTCAAATCCTGGGGGAAGCATTTTAGCTATTTCTCTTGATTTTTCCTTGCAAGGAGTAGCGTGTGGTTCTAAGTTCGAACCATGGAGGAGGCATCTTGGCTATTTTCTTCTCATTTTCATTGCAAGGAGAGTTCCTTGCTTCCTTTAGCTCATGAGTTTGAAACTTGGTGGCTTCACTCCTTGGAAGTTCATCTTGAATTACTTTGGAGAGGTCCCCGATAAAGTTAACTTAGTTAACGGAGCTTTGTACCATTTCCTTGCTTTCTTTAGTGCTCAGTTAACTATTTGAACTTAGCTTTGTATCTTGCCTTCTCCTTTCATTCCTTGTGAAGCTCAGTTTATTTTTCTAACTTAGCCTTCCTTCTTCCTCAATGTTTGCACACTTTTGCTTCCCTTGGGCACACTTTTTGCTTCTTTTGGAACGTCCTTTAGGCCACGCTTTTCTTATTTTCTTCTTTTTTCACCTACAAGTAATAAAATCAATCAATCAAAGTATCACTAAATTCACAAGGTTTATAAATCACTAAAATTCAATTAAATTTGGCTTTATCCTCATGATTTAGCATCAAATAAATGGTGGTTGTTTGATTCAAAAAAGTCATGCATTTTCATTCCAAATTACTTACTTAGAATGCAAGAAAGTGCATAAAACCTAATAAAAACAAAGAAAAAGGCTAGTGAAACTAGGCTACGATGACTTGTCATCACAACACCAAACTTAAAACTTGCTTGTCCCCAAACAAGCACTTAAACATAAGAGAAGATAGAATGAAATAGATAGGTATGCATGTCCTTATTAGGCAAATAGTTGAATTTTGTTTATGGGGTTTTATGCAGATCAAAAATAGCTCATTTATTACTTGCTGTCAAAACAAACAATGTTTCCTTAAGGGTTCACCAAGGATGCTGCTATGATTCCTTACCTTTTTGCTTAATTCCCTTGTTAGCTTTTTCTTCTTTCTTTTGCATTTCAGAGCTTATTATTTATTAAGAGCTTGGTATCAAATGTTGTAGTGGCCTTTGGCTTATTTTCACTCAACACTTCTTCACCACAGACACATGGCTCACCTTTTTCTTCCTAGGATCATTGATGCCCAGCATCTCTTTGGATCACTAAATGTTTTGTAGCTAGGTTGCTATTTTTTGTGGACTTTCAGTTGACAATTCCAAATCAGTTGATCTAAGTTGCCAAGTTTTAAGATACTCCTTAGAACCTACTTGTCCAAGCATATCCTAGTACGCAAACACCATAGGCATATGTCCTAGGGTCCAAGCTATTGGTGTCTAGCCTTATTGTTTGTTTCTTTGCCAACTTTTGGCTTTTCTTCTTTCTTTTTCTTTCTTTTTTGGTTTATTTTCAAGGGGCTTTCATTATTTGAAGGATCCTAGCAGCAAACTAGCTTAAGCTTTAAGAAACAAGTCATTCTGCAACATTTATTTCATGAGCTAATAGTTGAATCAAACACACACCAACACTAATCTTTCATTCTAACTTTTGCAACATTGAACAATTACTTTTCTAAATCAAACATCTTTCTTTTATTCAAACAGCAAGGGAGACAAGACAAAGTGTTCAAGCTGATGAGTGATGACATTTATTATGCAGATATCTTTCAAGCAAAAATTATGGAGATAGCTTTCTTTAACATGTACTTCCACTTGCAACTAAATAATCATTCCAGCCAGACATAAAGGATTCTCTGAATTAATTCATTACATAACAACAAGGATCAAGAATAGATACAACCTGTTGAGTTGCAGTTTTTCATTCTTACTTCAATTTGCTCCTTTTGAGTTGTAATTCAGGTGTTCTTTTAATTTGTTGTCTATTTTTCTGCCTGCTCCTCAAATGTTGCTTGCTGTTCAACCCTTTTAGGTGTTGGTAAATCTGCAAAGCTTGTGTGTGGGCTCTCGAACTTACTTTGGTGTGTGAACACCAAACTTAGTTCCTTGCCAATATTCCTCATGCAACAATTTATATGTGAACTCTTTTTATTTTCCAAAAGAAATAAACTAATGATTTGGAAACAGCAAAATAGTTAACTAGTTTATCTAAATGCTCAAAGCTAGCATTATGTAGGGGGTGAGAATATGTTTTATGATGATATTTTGGTGGAACACCAAACTTAGAATCCTTCATTCTCCCTTATATTGCTTTGGTGTGCAACACCAAACTTAGCTTTTTGCAATATAAATAAGGCTAATTAACCTCTTTATTGAAATAACTATGAAAAGAAACTACCTCAGGTTGGGTTGCCTCCCAACAAGCGCTCTTTTATTGTCACTAGCTTGACATTCTCTGTGTTTGTTCAGTTCAGGTACTGAACTTCCTTTTCCTTGTCCCATTGTCCTATTAGGGGTGTTGTTAGTGTGAGTGATGCAATATATCAAACAGTTAGTGGGTTAGTGAACTGAATTGTAAAAAAAATGAAGATAACACCACAAACGGGTAAGGGGAAAAGGGAAGAAATAACTAAAAATGAAAGTAAATCACTCAAATAAAATTAAATCAAACAAAGAAAAATGCTCAATCTAGTTATCCACCAATTTAATCATGGTTGATACAAAATCAATCCCCGGCAACGGCGCCATAAACTTGATGCACGGAAACTTATCTCTCAACAAATTTCCCTTCAGCAAGTATACCAAATTGTCGTCAAGTAAAAACTCACAATAGAGTGAGGTCGAATCCCACAGGGATTGATTGGTCAAGCAACTTTAATCAGAGGAATGTTCTAGTTGAGCTAAGCAGAAATTGAGTTGAGATTTGCAGAAAAGTAAATGGCGGGAAAGTAAATAACAAAAAATGTAATTGCTGGAAGTAAATGGCGGTATGTAAATGACAGAAAGTAAATTGTAGAATCTTAAATGGGGATTTGGGAAGATGAGCATAAAAGTAAATGGCAGATAATAAAGAGAATGGGTAAGATCAAAAATGGGGGATTCATTTGGCTCAGGAGATGTTGTATTCTCCGGATCAAGTTCATTCTCATCTCTTCCTCAATCAATGCATTCATTGATCTCCTTGGCAACCCAATCTCTCTAAACTTGAACAATTGGCCAATTCATTGATTTAATCGCTCATGAGAAGAGATGAAGTATGGTCACTGTTTATACCACATGCATTCCCAAATCAATGTATTGGTAGGATTATATGTCACTATATCCATCCAAACCCCAATTTGGTCCAACTTGAGAAAGCATTTCTAGCATGATCTCTTCATTCCTCTTCCAAGGTTCCGAAGGGATCAAAGTATGAATAGCTTCTTTTCCAAGACAACTACCCAATTGGATGAAGATTGAAAGCTTTCTAGTAAAATCAAGAGAAAAGAAAGAAGAAGAATAATGAAAACTATTATTGATCCATCAAATTACAACAGAGCTCCCTAACCCAATGAAAGGGGTTTAGTTGTTCATAGCTCTGGGAATGGAAAGCAAAAATGAAAAGTGCATTCTGAAATTAAAACTAGAAGTTGTAGAGAAAGTAAAATATACAGAGTGTAGTTCTCCAAAATGCCAAAAGCTTTTCTGCTAGTTCAAAACTACTTCTATATATACTACTCTTCTGATCTTCTAGTTGGCTCTTCAAGTCTTGGATATGGGCCGTCGATCTTGAGTTGAAGCAGTTACAATATTCAGTGGGCTTAGCTTTGCTTGCAGAAAAATTGTGAGTTAGGCATGGACGTTAGTTAGGACGTTAGTGGTGTTAACGTTAAGTGAAATGTGGGTTCGAGAATGTTAGTGACGATCACCTTTTTCACTAACGTTCCAAACCAAAAACGATCACCTTTTTCCCGCGTTAGAGTTCACGTTAGTATAACTAACGTGACCCTTAACGTAGGCATGCCTAAGCTTCAAGAGCGTTAGTGACACTTACCTTTCTCACTAATGCTCCAAACGCCCCTCCTTCCCACGTTAGAGTTTACGTTAATTAGATTAACGTGGCCACTAATGTGGTGGTAATTGCCATCTCCAACGTTAGTGACAAAGGTGAGTGTCACTAACGTTGGCCTATCACTCCTTGCTCCACGTTACCCTTCATGTTAGTGGTCTTAACGTGACCATTAACGTGGGAAATGTTGGCCTAGTCCAACGTTTAGTGACAAAGGTGAGTGTCACTAACGTTGGCGATTTCTTCCTCCTCCCACGTTAGAGTTTACGTTAATTAGATTAACGTGGCTCTTAACGTGGCTTATGTATGGCCTTTTGGAACGTTAGTGGTGTTCACTTTTACAACTAACATTGGAGCTCCTCTTTTCTTTCCACGTTAGCTCCCACGTTAATGTAACTAACGTGGCAACTAACGTGGGCTATGATGGCTTTCGAAGGCGTTATTGGCGATCACTTTTCTCATTAACGCCACAAGCTTATGCCCATTCCACGTTAGTGGTCACGTTAATTAGACTAACGTGGCTACTAACGTGGTTCTTCCTTGCTTCCTTTGTCCTGAATCAAGCAAATAGAGTGCATCAAAGCTCTATTCCAAGTCATGAGATCATGCATTATCCAATTTGTCATTCAATTCATGCATAATTCTCATGAAATCATGTAAAGTTCACAATGTTTGCTTGAATCAAGATGTAAGTGTATTTCTACCCAAAACTTGCTTATTTACTAAGAAAATGCATGAAACTACCCTAAAATAGTAAAGAAAAGGTCAGTGAAACTGGCCAAAATGCCCTGGCATCAAGATCTAGGAGATGCGGAACCACCATGGAGGTCTCAACAACCTCCGGAGCATATCAAGATTGAAGAATATGAGAAAGTTGATCAAAAGATGGACTCAATCATTAATGAATTCTTATCAACAATTGAATCCTCTCCCATGGAACATGAAATGGAAGCTATTGAAGACAACTCAACACCAAATGATGTTGGTGATCTCATTGAAGACTCTTCCATCAAGTGTGAAGTTGATATGGAAATAGATTTCACACAACCTCCCAAGTTTGATTTGATTGGTGATGAGGAAGAATTGGAAGAAGTCAACAAGCAAGAAGAAGATGAAAGAAGTTGTCAAGAGGTGGAAATACCCAAAGAAGAGCATAAGGAAGTCGACCGTGCATTGTCTAAGTGTGGGGAGGTCGCCCTCCCTAAGCCACCATCCAACACATCATTCAAGTGGGTAAAAATCTTACCCTTAATTTTCACTTTCTCACTTGAATATGGCTTGATTGAAACGGATGGACAACTTAGAGCTCTTTGTGGAACTAAGGGTAAAAAGGAGTTGTGTAGTGGTTGGAAGCTTGGAATTAGGCTCGTTGAGGTCCAAGCTTCAAGGTATAGGGACCATGAGTGGACGAATGCCACTTTACATGGGTCTAGGAAGAAAACTTGGTGCGCTAAAGAGAAACCTACTTTTCGACCACCCGAACGGAAAATCCATGAAGACCAACAAGAGGACGGGTGTGAAAATAAGATATGGGATCCCAGTTCAAAGCACGAAGACCAACTATGGGAGCTCATATCTTGGGTGGAACTCCACCCAAACTTGGTGAAGGTGGTTGGAACTTCTGTCAACCATTTGAGGAGCAAAGATCCTTGGAGATTCAAGGATGAGTACAAGCATAAGTGTTCATACATCGGTTCGAGCTATAAAGGACCGGGTTGGCCGACCTCTTAGAAGGTTGGCCCATGTCCGACCTCTTCTCAAAGAGGTCGGCCAAATCGCCAGAGGAGGCCCAAGCCGGCCCAAACGAAGGGACGCAGCCCAATCTAAAGGCAGTCAAATCCTAGAAAGATAAGGGCGGTTCCCTTAAAGATAAGATGACTTCACTCAAAGATAAGATAAGATAAGATAACTATCTTATCTCTAGAAAGGTCACTCCACACCATTATAAATACACTGGAGCACCCAGATATAACTCATACTCTGATTCTACTAAAAACCTGCTTAATACCCTTGCTAACTTAAGCATCGGAGTCCCTTGTAGGTACCACCACCCTCCGTTGACGAAGGATCAGCACCACCACCAAGTCCAACAAGTCAGACACGGCAGCTCCAGCCACCATCATCAAGTCGGACACATAGCTGCGACCAGTACAGAAGATCTCGTCCAAGATCGACCTACAGTTTTAGGTAACCCTCAGAACATTGGCACCATTGCCGGGGACCTGGAAGTCATCCCTTCATCATGGCGGACAACCTTGACAATGACCACAATTCTAATTTGGAGAACAGAACACCGCATAAGAACGCGGAGGTCACACTAGACGATACTTCTTAGCCTAATGATAAACCCCATTTGTAGGGTTTATCTTATGCTTGATTTAGGGTATTCTATAACCTTTTACCCACATTTATCCAATGAAATAGTATAGTTTTATAACTTCTCCTTTAATTGTGCTTAAGAGTGAAAACATGCTTGTTAGGACTTAGAATAGCTAAATTTGATTCACCTTGATCCCATTAGATGCCTTGATATGTTTGTTAAGTGATTTCAGATTTAGGAGGCAAAGATTGGATCAAGGGAATGAAGGAAAAGCATGTAAAAATGGAGAACTCATGAAGAAATGAAGGAATCGCAAAAGCTGTCAAGCCGACCTCTTCGCACTTAATCGACCATAACATGAGCTACAGAGATCCAAATGATGCAGTTCCAGTTGAGTTGGAAAGCTAACATCTGGGGCTTCGAAATGATATAATATTTTCCATAGTTGCATCACGGATAGGGGCACGCACGTGCACAGTACACGTACGCACTGATGGTGCCACATAATTTACTTAATACAACTCGTGGCCAGCGAATTCTAAAGCCTTGTGGGCCCAATCCAACTCATTTCTGATGCTATTTAACACAAGGATTGTAGAGGGATGAGACATCTAGTCATTATTTTAGTTTTATTTTAGTTTTATCATGCTTTAGTTAGTTTCTAGAGAGAGAAGCTCTCACTTCTCTCTAGAATTAGGATTAGGTTTTAGATCTAGATCTAGCTCTTCTTCTCCTCTTCTAATTTTTCTTTTTCTTCCCTAATTGTTCTTTTGTAGTTGTAGAATTCTTCTTCTCTTGTAATTCCTTTGTATTGTTAGTTGTAGTTTATGAACTTTCTTTTGTAGATCTACATTTCTCCTTCAATGCAATTGGTAAGTTCTTTGTTGTTTCATAATTGTTTTCCTTTTCTATTGTTGATCTCTTGCTATTCTAGTTAGATCTCTCTTTAATTCTTACAATTCATGTTGTTTGCTTTTATTGCCTTCTATGTGTTTGTTAAAATGTTTCTTCTAGTTATGAGTTCACTTTTCTATTGTTTTTCCTTTCTATTGTTAATCTCTTACTTTTGTAGTTGTAGAATCCTTTAATTCTTGCAATTTACTATGCTTTTTTTGTGTGCCTTCCAAGTGTTTGATGAAATGCTTGGTTGGATTTTAGAGTAGATTTTTGTGCTCTTGGCTTGGGAAGGTAACTTAGGAACTCTTGAGTCACTAATATCCAAGTGATTAACGATTGGGAGCCATTAACTCTAGATCTCACTAATTGAATTGGTGGAGAACTAGGACTTATGGACTTGGATTGACATAGCTCATTTGAATTTTCTCCATTAGTTAGAGGATGACTTAATGAGGTTGATCCTTGCCAATTCTCATGTTGTGGTTAGTGATTAGGATAGAGATCCTTGACCACCAACCTTTGCCAAGACCTTTTTAGCTATTAGTTTATTTTCATTCCCATTTACATTTCATGTCTCTTATCCCAAAAACCCCAAAATACCTCATAACCAATAACAATACACTTCATTGTAATTCCTAGGGAGAACGACCCGAGGTTCAATACTTCGATTTATAAATATAGGGGTTTGTACTAGTGACAAACAATCTTTTGTATGAAAGGATTATTGATTGGTTTAGAAATTATACTTACAACGAGATCTCATTTGTGAAATTCTAAACCACACAAAAATCCAATCATCACCTAACAAAGATAAGAACTCGCCAAACACAAGAGTCATGGAGGCACTCCAAGATCGCCTCAAACAACTCGAAAAAGAGGTTGAATATCAAAGGGAGGCCGAGAGAAACATACGAAGGGAAGCTAGGCGACGCCGAGAGCTAGAGGACAAGCTCCTAAAGCTTGAAGCCAACCTCAAAGCTAAAACTATCCGATCCAATCATGAAGACAGCCCTCGTAAAGACCAAGACCCATTTATCAAAGAGATCATGAAGGCCAAAATCCCAAAAGACTTTAAACCCCCTGACATGACTCCGTACGACGACACATCAGATCCCAGCCATCATCTCAGTAATTTCAGAAGTAGAATGTATCTCACTGACGCCTCGGACGACATTTGATGCAAAGCCTTCCCGACTACCCTAACAAAGACAGCAATAAAGTGGTTCGACAGTTTGCCTCCAAGATCCATCACAAGTTTTGATGACTTAGCCAAAAAATTCCTCGCCAGGTTCTCCATCCAGAAGGATAAAGCCAAACACGCTCTAAGCTTGCTGGGAATTAAACAAGGAGATCGGGAAAGCCTTCGCAGCTACATGGAAAGATTCAATAAAACATGCCTTGACATACAAAGTCTTCCAACAGAAGCGGCCATCATGGGACTCATCAATGGCCTAAGAGAAGGACCTTTCAGCCACTCAGTATCCAAGAAGTACCCAACATCTCTAAACGAGGTTCAAGAAAGGGCAGAAAAATATATCAATATGGAGCAGAACTCCCGATTGGGAGACAGCTCAAAAACCGGATTCTCCTAACCCACTACGGGACAAGGATAAAGAGTCCAAGGAAAAAAAAGATCAACCCGGTGAGAAGCCTAGAAAATACAACAATTACACCCCTCTTCGGGTGTCTCTTATGGATGTTTACCGAGAAATATGTCACACAGAGAAGATCCCACCACCTCGCCGAATCAAAAGTAAAAAGGAGGAGGAAATCGGACAGAATACTGCGAGTACCACCAAATCTACAGACATCCTACCAACGAGTGCTTCGACCTAAAGAATGTCATAAAGAAATTGGCAACAGAAGGGCGATTAGATCGGTACTTAGCCAATAAAGTGGATGAACTAAGAAAAAGAAGAAGGGACGAAGAAGTTGGGCGAGTTGAACGTCCACCTCACACCGAAGAGGTCGGACGAGTTGAACATCCACCTCACACTGAAGAGGTCGGATGAGTTGAACATCCACCTCACACCGAAGAGGTCGGACGAGTAGAACGTCCACCCCACACCGAAGAGGTCGGACGAGTTGAACATCCACCTCACACCCCTGAGAGACATGTTCATATGATAAATGCAGGATTCGCAGGAGGACGGATCTCTAAATCATCTTACAAAAGACACCTCAAAGAGGTATATTAAGGAAGGGAGAGAGGTTTGAAAAGGACAACGGAGTGCGAACAAGCCTTCCAAGATTTCAAAAATTCTTGGGGCAACCACTCATTCTTACCAGACCACGGGAAAGTGAAGAACTCATATTATACCTCGCAGTGGGAAGTCAGGCAATAGCCTCAGCACTAGTCAAAGAAGACGAAAGTGGGCAACAACCTGTCTACTTCATCAGCAAGGCTCTACAAGGGGCCGAACTAAACTATCAAATGATAGAAAAATTTTGCCTACACCCTCATACTCACCTCTCAATGACTCCACCCATACTTTCAAGCTTACACTATCAGAGTTCGGACCAACCAGCCCATAAAAGGCTTCCTACAGAAAACAAACTTAGCTGGAAGAATCCTACAGTGGACAGTCAAGTTATCCCAATTCGATCTTCGATATGAAAGCTCAGACAGCCATCAAATTACAGTATCTGGCCGAATTCATTATAGAGTACACTGACACCCTGGGAACTCCTAAAAAATGGAATCTCTACGTGGACGACTCTTCAAAAAAATCGGGAGTGGTGCAGGTGTGATTATAGAAAGCAATTAGGGAAGCCAAATCAAGCTAAATGACTAAGCTTAATACGAGGCACTACTGGCTGGTTTAAGGCTGGCTAAGAAGGTAGGAGCTTACCGTGTCCAGTGATTCACAAGTAGTCACCTCACAAATAGAAGGGAGCAACCAAGCTAAGGATCCCACCATGAAAAAATACCTCTGGTAATTTGGGGGACCCTGGACAAAACCAGAGAACAGCTCGGACAATCCGGGGGATATGAGGTCCGACATATACCTCGGGAACAGAATGCTCGAGCTGATGCACTTTCAAAACTAACCAACACCAACAGCTCGGACAATTCGAGGGATATGAGGTCCAACATATACCTCGAGAACAGAATGCCCGAGCTGGTGCACTTTCAAAACTAGCCAACACCAAACCAGGGGCAATAATAGAAGCCTCATCCAAGAAACACTGCAAAATCCATCATCCTCGAAGGAAGAAAAAGTCCTAGCCATATCAGGTCAGGGTCGTTCCTCCGGAGTCAAGGAAGGAAAACAAACCCCCTCCTCAGGTTTCGGCGACACCAACTCATAATTCTTCTCCTCATCTCTATCCCTACAAATTCTACGGAACCTCCTAAGTAGCACACAGTACTCAGGGTTAGCCATAGTAACACGCATTAAAACTATGGAATCCAGCCAATCAGACATGTCGTCCAGGATCTTAGTAGACATCTCAGCAATGTTTTTTCAAGAAGACATAGGTCAACTATGGGGTTACTACCAAACAACTCGGATAAATAAGGAAACAACTCAGACAAAAATAGCAAGACATCAGGTGTCAGGTACAGCAGTAAAAGGGAAACCCCAGGACTCACACGAAAGTCCAGGGGCACCTTTTGGAGGGAACAACAGAGCAAAAACCCAAATACAAAGTCAAAGCTTTATATCAAAAGCATGCTAACTTCCATATCGCCCAACCAGAGGAGCTCATCAGCGTAACCTCACCCTGGCCATTTGCAAAATGGGAACTTGACCTCCTTGGGCCATTCCCTCAAGGATCAGGACAGGTCAAGTTCCTCATCATCGGAGTAAACTATTTTACAAAATGGATTGAGGCAGAACCCCTAGCTAATGCCACTGCTCAAAGAAGTTAGAAATTCTTGTATAGAAACATTGTTACAAGGTTTGGGGTTCCTTACTCCATCACCACAGACAATTGTACTCAATTCACAGACACATATTTCAAGAAGTTGGTGGCTGACTTGAAAATAAAGCACCAATTCACATCCGTAGAACACCCACAAGCCAATGGACAAGCAAAAGCTGCCAACAAAGTCATACTAGCTGGGTTAAAATGGAGACTACAGGACGCAAAAGGAGCTTGGGCTGAAGAGCTCCCACAAGTTCTATGGGCATATCGGACAACTCCACACTTCACCACGGGGGAATCACCCTTCCGATTGGCTTATGGAATGGAGGTAATGATCCCAGTAGAGATTGAAGAAGGATCCCGCAGAATGATCCTCTACAATGAAGAGGTCAACTCCTAAATCCAAAGGGAAGAACTCGACCTACTTCCAGAAATCCGAGAAAGAGCTCGGATCAAGGAAGAGGCATTAAAACGTCGAATGGCCTCAAGATACAATCAGAAGGTAGTACAGCGAAGCTTTGTCAACAACGACCTCATCCTAATTCGAAATGATTTCGGAACAAGACAACCGGGAGAGGGGAAGCTAGCAGCTAACTGGAAAGGACCCTAGTGAGGCACAGAGGTACTGGGAAAAGGCTACTACAGGGTATCCAAACTAGAAGGGCGAGAGCTACCAAGGTCATGGCACACCTGCAACTTAAGAAGATTTTCTACAAATCCTCTTATCAAGACGCATTAATCTGAAAAGCAAAAAATTCATCGCCCGATTATAAAGCTATAGATTGGCAGAAAGTGAAAATCAAATTCACTGCTCGATCACGATAAGGACCAATGAAGATGAAAACCAAATTCATCAAAAGGTCGACCAAATGGGGAACAAACCCAATTTCTACAAAATCGGCAAAGATGAAAAGGCAACAAAACAGAATAATGCAAGAAGTTATCGAAAGTGATCCATAGAAAGGATCTGACGAGGTCTTAATAAAAATGGGTTGCTAAAAATAACTTAAAGACAAGCCGACGTAAAGAAGTCGGACCAGTCGACCACAAAAACCACAGTTATAAAAAGTAAATCCCTGGAAAGAGGCCTGGCCAGCCCTAAAAAAGAGGATTACTAAAAATAACTAAGAAAGGACCGACATGATGAAATCGGCCCAACAAAATAACAAAGTTATAAAAGTAATCCCTAAAAGAGACCTGACAAGGGTCCAAATAAAGAGGATTACTATAAATAACTTAGAAGAGACCGACATGATGTAGTCGGCCCAACAAAATCACAAAGTTATAAAGGTAATCCATAAAAGAGACTTGACAAAAGGTCCAAATGAAATAGATTACTAGAAATAACTTAGAAGGGACCGACATGATAAAGTCGGCCCAACAAAATCACAGTTATAAAAGTAATCCATAAAAGAGACCTGACAAAGGTCCAACTAAAAATGGATTACTAGAAATAACTTAGAAGGGACCGACATGACGAAGTCGGCCCGACAAGCTACAAAAGGTTATAAAAAGTAATCCATAAAAAGAGACCTGGCAAGGTCCAACTAAAAATGGATTACTATAAATAACTTAGAAGAGGTCGACATGAAGAAGTCGGCCTGAGCCAATTAAAGCTACAACTTGGACCGACAAAACGAAGTCGGACCAACGAAAGCTACAGCTTGGACCGACAAAGAAGGAGTCGGACCAACGAAAGCTACAGTTTGGACCGACAAGAGAAGTCGGACCAACGAAAGCTAAAGAAGGATCGAGAATAGAAGTCGGACCAATGAAAAACGTGCGCTAAAAGGGACATAGCTCCACCCAAAAAGCCACGGCTCCATGACAAGGCTATCAAAATTGTTCAGACCAACTAAAAAGGTTCTACCAAGAACACTAAAAAGTTGTCAGACAAGTTAGCCCCAAAGGTCATCCCGCCTAAACCGAAGACGGACTAAGAGAGATCTAATCAAAAAGCGGTCAAACAGAAAAGTACCAACACTCTATAAACATCTCACAAAGGCCAAGGAAAGGTCAAAAGACCAAAGCCAGAAGTGCTTCGGTGAAAAGTACGAAGTCTTGAAAAAAAAGACACTACTTAAAAAGCCAAAGCACGGCCTCAAAGACGGAGCTAAAAAGTCATCCAAACAAAAAGGTTCCCCATCGGAACACTACCTAAAAAGTTGTTGGATTATGACTAAAAAGCTCGAGCAGTGAAGACAAACAAGTCAGAAGAAGGCTGAAAAGACCTCTCAAAAGGGCAATACCAGACTCGCACAAAGGAGAAACTACTCAAGATTGACTAAAGTCAGGATGCTTGAGCACGACTTCCTCAAAGAGATCGAAGCTCTGAAAGCACGATCTCATGGAAAGGTCCGAACTCAAGCAGGGGCAAAGTCGTACAGGTCGACGTCAGCTAAGAAGAGTGATGAGTGGATAATTTATACGCTTTTTGGCATTATTTTTAGTATGTTTTTAGTAGAATCTAGTTACTTTTAGGGATGTTTTCATTAGTTTTTATGTTAAATTCACATTTCTAGACTTTACTATGAGTTTGTGTGTTTTTCTGTGATTTCAGGTATTTTCTGGCTGAAATTGAGGGACTTGAGCAAAAATCAGATTCAGAGGTTGATGAAGGACTGCTGATGTTGTTGGATTCTGACCTCCCTGCACTCAAAGTAGCTTTTCTGGAGCTACAGAACTCAAAATGGCACGCTTCTAATTGCGTTGGAAAGTGGACATCCAGGGCTTTCCAGAAATATATAATAGTCCATACTTTGGCCGAGTTTAGCCAACGAAAAAGGGCGTTGAACGCCAGTTCTACGCTATAGTCTGGAGTTAAACGCCAGAAACACGTCACGAACCAGAGTTGAACGCCAAAAACACGTTACAACTTGGCGTTCAACTCCAGAAGAAGCCTCTGCACGTGTAACGTTCAAGCTCAGCCCAAGCACACACCAAGTGGGCCCCGGAAGTGGATTTATGCATCAATTACTTACTTCTGTAAACCCTAGTAGCTAGTTTAGTATAAATAGGACCTTTTACTATTGTATTAGGCATCTTCGGATCATCCTGGATTGTATTTTTGATCATGTGATCACGTTTGGGGGCTGGCCATTCGGCCATGCCTGGACCTTCATCACTTATGTATTTTTGACGGTAGAGTTTCTACACTCTATAGATTAAGGTGTGGAGCTCTGCTGTTCCTCATGAATTAATGCAAAGTACTGCTGTTTTTCTATTCAATTCAACTTATTCCGCTTCTAAGATATTCATTCGCACTTTAACATGAATGTGATGAACGTGACAATCATCATTATTCCCAATGAACGCGTGCCTGACAACCACTTCCGTTCTACCTTAGATTGAATGATTATCTCTTGGATCTCTTAATCAGAATCTTCGTGGTATAAGCTAGATTGATGGCGGCATTCATGAGAATCTGGAAAGTCTAAACCTTGTCTGTGGTATTCCGAGTAGGATTCTGGGATTGAATGACTGTGACGAACTTCAAACTCGTGAGTGCTGGGCGTAGTGACAGACGAAAAAGGAGGGTGAATCCTATTCCAGTATGATCGAGAACCTCAGATGATTAGCCGTGCTGTGACAGAGCATTTGGACCATTTTCACAAGAGGATAGGATGCAGCCATTGACCACGGTGATGCCTCCAGATGATTAGCCATGCAGTGACACCGCATCGGACCATTTTCACAGAGAGGATGAAAAGTAGCTATTGACAATGGTGATGTCCTTACATAAAGCCAGCCATGGAAAGGAGTAGGACTGATTGGATGAAGACAGTAGGAAAGCAAAAGTTTAGAGGGACGAAAGCATCTCTATACCTTTATCTGAAATTCTCACCAATGATATACATAAGTATTTCTATCTTTATTCTCTGTTTATTTATTATTATTTTTGAAAACTCCGTAACCATTTGATATCCGCCTGACTGAGATCTACAAGATGACCATAGCTTGCTTCATACCAACAATCTCCGTGGGATCGACCCTTACTCACGTAAGGTTTATTACTTGGACGACCCAGTGCACTTGCTGGTTAGTTGTATCGAAGTTGTGAATGAAAAACGATTTATTAAGACGTGCGTACAGAGTTTTTGGCACCGTTGCCTGAGATCACAATTTCGTGCACCAAGTTTTTGGCATCGTTGCCGGGGATTGTTTGAGTTTGGACAACTGACGATTCATCATGTTGCTCAGATTAGGTAATTTTCTTTTTGTTTTATTTTCAAAAAGTTTTCAAAAAATTTTTTTTTCAAAAATCTTTCAAAAATTTCTCCTTTATTCTCGAAAAAAAAAATATTTTCAAAAAAATTATATTTTTCTTCAGAATTTTTAAGAATGAATTCTAGAGTTTCATGAAGCATGTGAAGCCTGGCTGGCTGTAAAGCCATGTCTAAATTTATTTGGACTGGGGCTTCCAACCCAACATTATCAAGAGCAAGCTAGTTATTGCTAATCCACCTGCTGCTGTTCCTGATCCACCTGATTTACATGCTAAAGCTTGACTGGCTATTAAGCCATGTCTAACCCTCAGATTGAAGCTTTAGATTAAAGAGCACAAGACTCCTGGAATTCATATTAAAAATTTTGGAATCCTTATTTTTCTTTTTCAAATAATTTTTGAAAAATCCAAAAAAATTTAGAAAATCATAAAAATAAAAAATATTTTATGTTTCTTGTTTGAGTCTTGAGTCAGATTTTTAAGTTTGGTGTCAATTGCATACTCATGCATTTTTCGAAAATTGCATTCATGCATTGCATTCATCATGATCTTCAAGTTGTTCTTGATAAACCTTCTTGATTGATCTTCATATTATATTGTTTTGTGTTGTATGGTGTTTTTCATATGCATTCTTGAATTCTTAGTCTCTAGGCATTAAAGATTTCAAAGTTTGGTGTCTTGCATGTTTTCTTTGCATATAAAATTTTTCAAAAAAAAATATATTCTTGATGTTCATCATGATCTTCAAAGTGTTCTTGGTGTTCATCTTGACATTCATAGCATTCTTGCATGCATTCATTGTTTTGATCTAAAAATTTTCATGCATTGCATCATTTTCATGTTTTTTCTCTCTCATCATAAAAATTCAAAAATCAAAAAAATATATTTCCTTTTTTCACTCATAAATTTCGAAAATTTGGATTGACTTTATCAAAAATTTTTAAAATTTAGTTGTTTTTTATAAGTCAAATCAAATTTTCAATTTAAAAATCTTATCTTTTTTTCAAAATCTTTTTCAAAAATCAAATCTTTTTCATTTTCCTTATTTATTTTCGAAAATTTTAAAAATATTTTTCAAAAATCTTTTTCTTATCTTTATCTCCTAATTTTCAAAAATAACATCATCAATTAATGTTTTAATTCAAAAATTTCAAGTTTGTTACTTGCTTGTTAAGAAAGATTCAAACTTTAAGTTCTAGAATCATATCTTGTGATTTCTTGTGAATCAAGTCATTAATTGTGATTTTAAAAATCAAATCTTTTTCAAAACTAATTTCAATCATATCTTTTCAAAAATATCTTTTTATCTTATCTTTTTCAAAATTTGATTTTAAAATATCTTTTCTAACTTCTCATCTTCTTATCTTTTCAAAATTGATTTTTAAATTTGTTTCAACTAACTAACTAACTTTTTGTTTGTTATCTTTTTCTAAACTACCTAATTAACTCTCTCTCTCTCTAATTTTCGAAAATACCTTCCTCTTTTTCAAAATTTCTTTTTAATTAAATAATTATTTTAAATTTTGATTTTAAATTTCAAAAATTACTAACCTTTTTCAAAAACTATTTTTGAAAATCACTAACTCTTTTTGAAAAATTATTTTCGAAAATCCTCTTTCTCTCTCACCTCATTCTATTTATTTATTTATTTACTAACATCTCTTCCTCACTCACCAAAAATCCGAACCCCCTCTCTCTCTCTGAATTCAGATTTTCTCTTCTTTTTTTCTTCTACTCTTCTTTTCTTTCACTCACCTAAGGGAACCTCTACACCTGGGCAAAAAGGATCCCTATTATTATTAGTTTTCTGTTCCCTCTTTTTTATATGAGCAGGAGCAAGGACAAGAATATTCTTGTTGAAGCAGATCCAGAACCTGAAAGGACTCTGAAGAGGAAACTAAGAGAAGTTAAATTACAACAATCCAGCAAGCACCTTTCAGAAATTTTCGAACAAGAAGAGGAGATGGCAGCCGAAAATAATAATAATGCAAGGAGGATGCTTGGTGACTTTACTGCACCTAATTCTAATTTACATGGAAGAAGCATCTCCATCCCCACCATTGGAGCAAACAATTTTGAGGTGAAACCTCAATTAGTTTCTCTGATGCAGCAGAACTGCAAGTTCCCTAGACCTCCATCTGAAGATCCTTTTCAATTCTTGACTGAATTCTTGCAGATCTGTGATACTGTTAAGACTAATGGAGTAGATCCTGAAGTCTACAGGCTTATGCTTTTTCCGTTTGCTGTAAGAGACAGAGCTAGAGTGTGGTTGGACTCTCAGCCCAAAGATAGCCTCAACTCTTGGGATAAGCTAGTCACGGCTTTCTTAGCCAAGTTCTTTCCTCCTCAAAAGTTGAGCAAGCTTAGAGTGGATGTTCAAACCTTCAGACAGAAAGAAGGTGAATCCCTCTATGAAGCTTGGGAGAGATACAAGCAACTGACCAAAAAGTGTCCTTCTGACATCCTTTCAGAATGGACCATCCTGGATATATTCTATGATGGTTTATCTGAGCTATCAAAGATGTCATTAGATACTTCTGCAGGGGGATCCATTCACCTAAAGAAAACGCCTGCAGAAGCTCAAGAACTTATTGACATGGTTGCTAATAATCAGTTCATGTACACTTCTGAGAGGAACCCTGTGAGTAATGGGACGCCTCAGAAGAAGGGAGTTCTTGAAATTGATACTCTGAATGCCATATTGGCTCAGAATAAAATATTGACTCAGCAAGTCAATATGATTTCTCAGAGTCTGAATGGAATGGAAGCTGCATCCAACAGTACTCAAGAGGCGCCTTCTGAAGAAGAGGCCTATGATCCTGAAAACCCTGCAATAGCAGAGGTGAATTACATGGGTGAACCATATGGAAACACCTATAATCCCTCATGGAGAAATCACCCAAATCTCTCATGGAAGGATCAAAAACCTCAACAAGGCTTTAATAATGGTGGAAGAAACAGGTTTAACAATAGTAAACCTTTTCCATCATCTACTCAGCAACAGACAGAGAACTCTGAACAAAATACCTCTTATTTAGCAAACTTAGTCTCTGATCTATCTAAGGCCACTCTAAGTTTCATGAATGAAACAAGGTCCTCCAGTAGAAATTTGGAGGCACAAGTGGGCCAGCTGAGTAAAAGGATCACTGAAATCCCTCCTAGTACTCTTCCAAGCAATACAGAAGAAAATCCAAAAGGAGAGTGCAAGGCCATTGATATAACCATCATGGTCGAACCCAAGGAGGAAGTGGAGGACGTGAATCCCAAGGCGGAAGACCTCCTGGGACGTCCAGTGATCAATAAGGAGTTTCCCTCTGAGGAACCAAAGGACTCTGAGGCTCATCTAGAGACCATAGAGATTCCATAAGAAACAAGTAGCATCCTGGTGTTCAGACGCCAGAAATGCACACTGAGGAAGAGTTGGCGTTGAACGCCAGAAACAAGCATCTGGCTGGCGTTCAACACCAGAAATATGCTGCATCTGGGCGCTGAACGCCCAGAACAAGCATTAGTTCGGCGTTTAAATGCCAGAATTGCATGCAAAGGCATTTTACATGCCTAATTGGTGTAGGGATGTAAATCCTTGACACCTCAAGATCTGTGAACCTCACAGGATCATCTCAGGATCTGTGGATCCCACAGGATCCCCACCTTCCCTCCTCATAATCCTAGTTTCTTCCACATCTTCTTCTTCATCTATTCTTTCTTCTCCTGCTCGAGCGCGAGCAACATTCTAAGTTTGGTGTGGTAAAAGCATTGCTTATTTTGCTTTTCCATAACCATTGATGGCACCTAAGGCCAGAGAAACCTCAAAAAAAAAAGAGAGAGAGAAGAGAAAAGGGAAGACAAAAGCTTCCACCTCTAAGTCATGGGAGATGGAGAGATTCGTGTAAAGGATCTATAGCTCAGTGGTAGAACATTTGACTGCAAAACAAGAGATCCCTGAGATACCTCAGGGGACATTTTCCCCCACACAATTATTGCGAGCAACTAAGGATAGGAGAACCAAAATCATTAGGGATCAAGCAACAGAGACAAGGAAGAGACATAGAAGAGCTGAAGGACATCATTGTTTCCTCAAGGAGAAAACGCCACCATCACTAAGGTGGACTCATTCCTTGTTCTTAAACTTTCTGTTTTTCGTTTTCTTATGTTAAATGTTTATCTATGTTTGTGTCTTTATTACATGATCATTAGTTTCTAAGTAACTTTGTCTTAAAGTTATGAATGTCCTATGAATCTATCACCTCTCCTAAATGAAAAATGTTTTAATTCAAAAGAACAAGAAGTACATGAGTTTCGAATTTATCCTTGAACTTAGTTTAATTATATTGATGTGGTGACAATGCTTCTTGTTTTCTGAATGAATGCTTGAACAGTGCATATGTCTTTTGAAGTTGTTGTTTAAGAATGTTAAATATGTTGGCTCTTGAAAGAATGATGACAAGGAGACATGTTATTTGATAATATGAAAAATCATAAAAATGATTCTTGAAGTAAGAAAAAGCAGCAAAGAACAAAGCTTGCAGAAAAAAAAAAGAAAAAAAAATAGCGAAAAAAAAAGAGAGCAAAAGCAAGCAGAAAAAGCCAAAAGCTCTTAAAACCAAAAGGCAAGAGCAAAAAGCCAATAACCCTTAAAACCAAAAGGCAAGGGTAAATAAAAAGGATCCCAAGGCTTTGAGCATCAGTGGATAGGAGGGCCTAAAGGAATAAAATCCTGGCCTAAGCGGCTAAACCAAGCTGTCCCTAACCATGTGCTTGTGGCGTGAAGGTGTCAAGTGAAAACTTGAGACTGAGCGGTTAAAGTCAAGGTCCAAAGCAAAAACAGAGTGTGCTTAAGAACCCTGGACACCTCTAATTGGGGACTTTAGCAAAGCTGAGTCACAATCTGAAAAGGTTCACCCAATTATGTGTCTGTGGCATTTATGTATCCGGTGGTAATATTGGAAAACAAAGTGCTTAGGGCCACGGCCAAGACTCATAAAGTAGCTGTGTTCAAGAATCAACATACTGAACTAGGAGAATCAATAACACTATCTAAACTCTGAGTTCCTATAGATGCCAATCATTCTGAACTTCAATGGATGAAGTGAGATGCCAAAACTATTCAAGAGGCAAAAAGCTACAAGTCCTGCTCATCTGATTGGAGCTATGTTTCATTGATAGTTTGAAATTTATAGTATATTCTCTTCTTTTTATCCTATTTGATTTTCAGTTTCTTGGGGACAAGCAACAATTTAAGTTTGGTGTTGTGATGAGTGGATAATTTATACGCTTTTTGGCATTGTTTTTAGTATGTTTTTAGTAGAATCTAGTTACTTTTAGGGATGTTTTCATTAGTTTTTATGTTAAATTCACATTTCTGGACTTTACTATGAGTTTGTGTAGTTTTCTGTGATTTCAGGTATTTTCTGGCTGAAATTGAGGGACTTGAGCAAAAATCAGATTCAAAGGTTGAAGAAGGACTGCTGATGCTGTTGGATTTTGACCTCCCTGCACTCAAAGTGGATTTTCTGGAGCTACAGAACTCAAAATGGCGCGCTTCTAATTGCATTGGAAAGTAGACATCCAGGGCTTTCCAGCAATATATAATAGTCCATACTTTGGCTGAGTTTAGACGATGCAAAAGGGCGTTGAACGCCAGTTCTACGCTGCAGTCTGGAGTTAAACGCCAGAAACACGTCACGAACCAGAGTTGAACGCCAAAAACACGTTACAACTTGGCGTTCAACTCCAGAAGAAGCCTCTGCACGTGTAACATTCAAGCTCAGCCCAAGCACACACCAAGTGGGCCCCAGAAGTGGATTTATGCATCAATTACTTACTTCTGTAAACCCTAGTAGCTAGTTTAGTATAAATAGGACCTTTTACTATTGTATTAGGCATCTTCGGATCATCCTGGATTTTATTTTTGATCCTGTGATCACGTTTGGGGGCTGGCCATTCGGCCATGCCTGGACCTTCATCACTTATGTATTTTTAACGGTAGAGTTTCTACACTCCATAGATTAAGGTGTGGAGCTCTGCTGTTCCTCATGAATTAATGCAAAGTACTACTGTTTTTCTATTCAATTCAACTTATTCCGCTTCT
This sequence comes from Arachis hypogaea, assembly GCF_003086295.3. Taxonomy (NCBI): domain Eukaryota; kingdom Viridiplantae; phylum Streptophyta; class Magnoliopsida; order Fabales; family Fabaceae; genus Arachis; species Arachis hypogaea. Next base: position 53,934,222 of record NC_092047.1, read on the forward strand.
AAGATATTCATTCGCACTTCAACATGAATGTGATGAACGTGACAATCATCATCATTCCTAATGAACGCGTGCCTAACAACCACTTCCGTTCTACCTTAGATTGAATGATTATCTCTTGGATCTCTTAATCAGAATCTTCGTGGTATAAGCTAGATTGATGGCGGCATTCATGAGAATCCGGAATGTCTAAACCTTATCTGTGGTATTCCGAGTAGGATTCTGGGATTGAATGACTGTGACGAACTTCAAACTCGCGAGTGCTGGGCGTAGTGACAGACGCAAAAGGAGGGTGAATCCTATTCCAGTATGATCGAGAACCTCAGATGATTAGCCGTGCTGTGACAGAGCATTTGGACCATTTTCACAAGAGGATAGGATGCAGCCATTGACCACAGTGATGCCTCCAGATGATTAGCCATGCAGTGACAGTGTGAAGTACCAAGGCAGAGGGTTGTCAACACAAACTTAAAGCAAGGCGTGATCTAGAAGGCAAGGGTAGAAAACTGACACTACCACTCAAAAGAGGTCGGACTGTGAAGTACCAAACTTCTTGAAAATCTGAAGGATTGCAAAGCAATGAAGAAACAAGCCAGATGGATGCTTGAGCACGACTTCCTCAAAGAGATCGAAGCTCTGAAAGCACGATCTCACGAAAAGGTTTGAACTCAAGCAGGGGCACTGTTCATACATCGGTTCAAGCTATAAAGGACCGGGTTGGCCGACATCTTAGAAGGTTGGCCCATGTCCGACCTCTTCTCAAAGTGGTCGGCCAAATCGCCAGAGGAGGCCCAAGCAGGCCAAACGAAGGGACGCAGCCCAATCTAAAGGCAGCCAAAGCCTAGAAAGATAAGGGCAGTTCCCTTAAAGATAAGATGACTTCACTCAAAGATAAGATAAGATAAGATAACTATCTTATCTCTAGAAAGGTCACTCCACACCATTATAAATATACTGGAGCACCCAGGTATAACTCATACTATGATTCTACTAAAAACCTGCTTAATACCTTTGCTAACTTAAGCATCGGAGTCCCTTGCAGGTACCACCACCCTCCGGTGACGAAGGATCAGCACCGCCACCAAGTCTAACAAGTCGGACACGGCAGCTCCGGCCACCATCATCAAGTCGGACACATCAGCTCCGACCAGTAGAGAAGATCTCGTCCGAGATCGAGCTACAGTTTCAGGTAACCCTTGGAACAATAAGCCACCATGACAAAGAGCTTCCTAAATGTCCAACTTAAGGACTTAAACTAAAAGTGCTACGTGGGAGACACCCCACCATGGTAAACTCTTTCCACTCTCTTGCATTTTGATTAATAAGTGAATTAAGTTAACATTGTAGATAGCTTCCCTTCCATATATTGGTTTCAATAAATTGGTTGTAGGTTGCTTGTGGGACAAGTAACCCTTGCTTTTATTTGAAAATTCTCAAAAAGACAAAAAGATTTTTGTCATTTCGTATTTTTGAGTTAATTTTGAGCTGTAGGTAGTGTTAGGAAGATTTTAAGATGTTTTTGCTTTTTCTGAAAAAAAAAGGGGTCAAGGACGCATACGCACGCTGTCCACGTGCGTGTCCATACGCATATGCATGCCCATACACTTTCCAGCGAGTTGGGTCACTCTCGCGCCAACACTGGGCAATGGCACAACCGCATGTATGCGTGCGCGCACTGCGCGCATACGCGCCGATACACATATTTTTGCAAATGCGTGCGCGCGCGCACTATGCACATACACACCGATTCGCTGAAATGATTCCTAGGCCACCAACCCAAGAGTTGTGCTGAGCCTGGGCCAGCATTAAGCATTTAGCCCAACTCACCTCACGCAGACGCGCACTGTACGCGTCTGCACCCATGCATGCATCCCCAACTACGCGAAAGCGCACGTGATGCTTCCGCGCCACTCACTCATTTTCCCACCCACGCGAACGCGCACAAGACGCTGCCACGTCTATCCCTATTTCCTTCCATCCGCGCGGACGCGCACAGTGTGTGCATGCGTGAGTTCAAATTTATTAAGCCCTAACTACGCGAGGAGATCAGCACAGTCACGCACCTCACCCACCCCCTTCCTAACGTTCTCTCTTCTTCATCTCCCTCAACCCACCAGCCCTGCAACCGCAACCACCGCGCCGGCCGCACCACTGCCGTTGCCACCACCCTCTCCGTTTCTCCCTCTCCTCTTCTCTCACCGTTCCCTCTTCTCTGCTCCCACTCTCACCCTCGTCCTCTCACTCTCACTTTCTCACTCTCATTGCTCTACCGCTGCAACTGCCGGAGCCACCGTGAGCCACCGCTGCTGACAGCGCCGCACTACTGCCCCCCCCCCCTTTGATTCCCCAGCCTCGTTTCCTGATGCACGAAAACTTGTCTCTCAATAATTTTTCCTTCGGCAAGTATACCGAATTGTCGTCAAGTAAAAACTCACAATAGAGTGAGGTCGAATCCCACAGGGATTGATTGGTCAAGCAACTTTAATTGGAAGAATGTTCTAGTTGAGCTAAGCAGAATTTGGTTTGAGAGATGCAGGAAATTAAATGGCGGGAAAGTAAATAGCAGAAAATGTAAATGCTGGAAGTAAAGAGCTGAAAATAAATGGCGGAAAGTAAATTGCAAGATTGTAAATGGGAATGGGGAAGATGCTCATAAAAGTAAATTGCAGAAATTAAAAAGAATGGGTAAGATCAGAATGGGGAATTTATTGGGTTTAGGAGATGTTGCATTCTCCGGATCAACTTTATTTTCATCTCTTCCTCAATTAATGCATTCATTGATCTCCTTGGCAATCTTAAGTGATCGAATTACAATTCCTTGTAATTCAATCTCTCAAATCTTGATCAATAGCCAATTCCTTGGTCAATTGCTCATGAGAAGAGATGAAGTATGGTCATTGATTATACCACATGCATTCCCAAATCAAGTGTTGGTAGAATTATAGTCACCATATCCTTCCAAGCCCAATTTGGTCCAACATGAGAAAGCATTTATAGCATGATCTCTTCATTCCTCTTCCAAGGTTCAGAAGAGATCCAAGTTTGAATAGCTTCTTTTCCAAGATAACTACCCAATTGGATGAAGATTGAGAGCTTTCTAGTAAAATCAAGAGAAAAGATAGAAGAAGAATAATGAAAACTAAGATTGATCCATCAAATTACAACAGAGCTCCCTAACCCAATGAAGGGGGTTTAGTTGTTCATAGCTCTGGAAATGGAAAACAAAGATGGAAAACACATTCTCAAAAATAAACTAGAAGTGCAGAGTAAATTATACAGAGAGTAGTTCTCAAATTTCCAACTCCCCAAAAGCTCTCCTCTCTAATTCAAAACTACCCATATATATACTACACTTCTAATCTTCTAGTTGGTTCTTCAAGTCTTGGATATGGGCCTTTGGATCTTGAGTTTGAAGCAGTTATCCTCTTCAGTGGGCTTAGCTTTACTTGCAGAGAGAAAGTGTGAAGTAGGTAGGGTATTTAGCTAAGGACGTTAGTGGCGTTAACGTTAAGTGAGAGTGCGGGTTCGAGAACGTTAGTGACAATCACGTTTTTCACTAACGTTCCTAACCCAGGGATGATCCATGTTAACTTTAACGTTAGTGGCACCAACGTGACCACTAACATTGCCTCTTGGTCCTTCGCACACGTTATTGGGACTCACCTTTTCCAATAACGTTGAGAGTCCTCCCTTCCTCCTACGTTAGAGTCCACGTTAACTTAGTTAACGTGGCTCTTAACGTAGGCTTGCCAATCCTTCGAGAACGTTAGTGACACTTACCTTTGTCACTAACGTTCCAAGATGCCCCTACTTCCCACGTTAGAATCCATGTTAACTAAGTTAATATGGCTTCTAACGTGGTGATGATAGCCATCTCCAACGTTAGTGACAAAGGTGAGTGTCACTAACGTTGACTCATCATCATTTCCTCCACGTTAGCTTCCACGTTAACTAAGTTAACGTGGGAGTTAACGTGGCTCGTAGTGAATGATGAATGATGAATGATGAATGAAATGCCAAGAGAAATGAGTCATTATTGTGGAAGTCATGTCCTTGGTTTTATGGTGGTTTCATGCATAGCAACTTAGGTTCATTCCTTCACTGGCTTTCAGATCTTTATCATGTCTTGGAATACCCACTTGACTGCACCTTATGAAACTTTTATTCATTGATCCTTTTTGTCATTTCAGGGCTTATTTGTGTTCTTAGACTAGGTGCTCTGTGACGGGGCGACTCTTTAAGATAAGATTTCAGCCAGCACTCCCGAACCAGTTGGTTCAAGGTGCTAGGTGTTAAGACACCCCTAAGGACTTACTCCCTCAAGTCTCTTTCCCCCATACATACACACCACAGGCACATGGTTTGTTATTTTCTTTTCTTGAGACCTTAGTGTCCAGCACCTCTTTGGGTTACTAAGTGCTCTGTAGCAAGGGTTACTCTTGATAGTGGACTTTCAGCTGATAATCCCGGGTTAGTTAACCCAAGTTACCAAGTGATAAGGCACCCCTGAGAGCTTATTCATCCAAGTAGATTCCTTACACAGGAGCACCACAGACACTTGCCTCAAGATTCAAACCCTTGGTGCCTAGCCTTATTTCTTACTCTTTTTTTTTTCTTTTATTTTTTCAACTTTCATTTTCTCTTTCCCTTTTTCTTATTAGGATCTTGTTATTTAACTAGTCTCATGGGGTGTGTTTCAAGCATATGATTCAAGACAGATAGTTGCCTTCCTACCTTATTGGTGAACCAACTTAGCTAATCTATTACCACACCACAAAATTAGGAACTTACTCCACAATATGGATTCCACTCTGGTCATTTATAACATACATTCTCTTTTTATTTGATTAAAAAAGAGACAAGCATACAAGTAAGCAAGGTGAAGATGCAGCAGGTATCGTGGATAGCACACATATGACAAAACCAATAAAAACAAACATTAAATTCTAATGATTTAGACTAATGAGTAACTATTAATCAAGGGCACCTTGGGACTTCCAATTTTTTTAGCATTTCAAGTATATGGAATTAAGTAACAAGACAACCTTCGGGTGATGGTTTCTAGCTGTCCTCTTGCTGTCATCATCCATAGTTTTTGCTCCTTCACTTCCTTGGATGATGGTGCACCATTTCCTCAGAAGGCTCCTGCAAAGTTATTGAAAGTTGCTTGTTCTCAAAGCACTTGAGAAATAGTTATCTTGCATGTATGCTTGTGAATTTCTGAACTTAATTTGGTGTGTGAACACCAAACTTAGTTCCTTGCCTAGTACAACAGATTGCATACTTGCAGAGAGCCTCATACGTTGTTATTAACTAAGCAACTATTAACTAAAGACTAAACTACTGCTAAGTGGTTCCCCTGTTTGGTTGGAGCTAGCATTTTGCCATTGGAGTGTAGTGTGATTCTAACTAATATCTTTGGTGGAACACCAAACTTAGAATTACACTTTCACTCTTGGATTGTTTTGGTGTGAAACACCAAACTTAGCTCCTTGTAATACAGGGGAGACAACTTGTGATCTTTATTCAAATGACGATGAAAAAGAAACTACCTTAGGTTGGGTTACCTCCCAACAAAGCGCTCTTTTAGCGTCGCTAGCTCGACGATCCCTCCATTACTTGAGATGATACTTCACTTTGGGGTTTTTCCCCATGTTGCCCATATAGTGTTTGAGCCTTTGTCCATTCACAGTGAAAGTCCTCTTAGAACTTTCATCTATGATTTCTATGTGTCCATATGGGGAGACTTTTGTGACAAGAAAGAGTCCTGACCACCTTAATTTGAGTTTTCCTGGGAACAGTCTCAATTTGGAGTTGTAGAGGAGTACTTGCTGCCCTTTTGTGAAACTCCTGGGTGCCAAATGGAGGTCATGCCTTCTTTTCGCCCTTTCTTTATAAATCTTCGCATTTTCATAGGCTTCAGATCTAAATTCCTCCATCTCTTGTAGCTGCAGAATCCTCTTTGCACCAGCAGCAATGCTATCAAAATTTAGTATCTTGAGAGCCCAGAGAGCTTTGTGTTCCAGCTCCAGTGGTAGGTGACAAGCTTTCGCATACACCAGTTGATATGGGGACATCCCGAGTGGTGTTTTGAATGCTGTTCTGTATGCCCAAAGAGCGTCATCCAGCTTCTTCGACCAATCCTTTCTTGATGCTCCTACAGTCTTTTCCAAAATCCTTTTTAGCTCTCTGTTAGATATCTCAGTTTGCCCACTTTTTTGGGGATGGTAAGGCATTGCAACCTTGTGTTTCACCCCGTATCGTAGGAGAAGAGCTTCTAGTGGTCTGTTACAAAAGTGGCTCCCTCCATCACTGATGAGTGCTCGTGGGACTCCAAACCAGCTAAAGATATTCTTCCTGAGGAAGTTCATGACCACCTTGTTATCATTTGTTGGGGTTGCAATAGCCTCCACCCACTTGGAAACGTAGTCCACTGCCACCAAAATGTACTTGTTCGAATATGAGGTTGGGAATGGTCCCATGAAATCGATTCCCCATACATCAAACAGTTCCAGTTCTAAAATGAAATTTTGTGGCATCTCATTTCTTCTGGGCAAGTTTCCAGCCCTTTGGCATTAATTGCAGTTCTTTACTATTTCTTTGGCATCCTTGAAAAGGTTGGGCCAAAAGAATCTGCTTTGTAACACCTAGGCTGCAGTTCTATCCCCTCCAAAATGGCCTCCATAGCATGAGCCGTGGTAATTCCACAAGACCTCTCATTCTTCTTCTTCTGAAACACATCTTCTCAGGATTCCATCTGAACACTTCTTGAAGAGATATGGCTCATCCCAGACAAAATATTTTGCATCATTTATGAGCTTTCTCTTTTGATGTTTGTTGATCTCTGGAGGTAAAGCCCCAGTTGCCTTGAGGTTGGCAATGTCTGCAAACCATGGTGCTTTGTGAACTGTCATCAACTGCTCATCAGGAAAGAGCTCATTTACACTTGTATCATGTGCTCCACCTTTATCATGAGGGATTCTGGATAGGTGATCTGCTACCTTGTTCTCCACTCCTTTCTTGTCTCTAATTTAAATGTTGAATTCCTGCAATAATAAGATCCATCTTATTAGTTTTGGTTTTGATTCTTGCTTGGCAAAAAAATATTTAAGTGATGTGTGATCTGTGAAAACAATCACTTTAGCACCAATGATGTATGATCTAAACTTGTCAAATGCAAAAACTATTGCTAGCAACTCCTTTTCAATAGTGGTATAATTTCTCTGAGTGTCATTGAGGACTTTGCTAGCATAGTAGATCACATGGACTAAGTTATCTTTCCTCTGTCCTAACATGGCCCCAACTGCAAAATCAGATACATCACACATCAATTCAAAAAGGTAGGTTCCAATCAGGTGGGGAAATGATAGGGGCAGAGGACAGCCTCTGTTTCAAATTTTCGAATGCTAGCATGCATTTTTCATCGAAGACAAATGGTGTATCAAATACAAGGAGATTGCTTAAGGGCTTGGCTATCTTTGAAAAATCTTTAATAAACCTCCTGTAAAAGCCAGCATGCCCTAAAAAACTCCTAATTGCCTTGACATCACTGGGTGGGGGAAATTTTTCAATAAGTTCCACCTTAGCTCTGTCAACCTCAGTGCCTTGGTTAGAAACCTTATGGCCAAGGACTATTTCTTCAGTTACCATAAAGCGACATTTCTCCCAGTTCAGGACCAGATTGGTCTCTTGGCACCTTTTCAATACCAAGGCTAGGTGATTTAAGAAACTAGGAAAGGAATCTCCGAATACCGAAAAATCATCCATAAAGACTTCAATGAATTTCTCTATCATATCCAAGAAGATAGATAGCATGCAGTGTTGGAAAGTTGCAGGCGCATTACATAGCCCAAATGGCATGCGCCTGTAAGAACACTCCATATGGGCAAGTAAATGAGGTTTTCTCTTGGTCTCTAGGATCAACCACTATTTGGTTATATCCTGAATAACTGTCGAGAAAACAATAGTATGAGTGTCCTGCGAGTCTTTCCAACATCTGATCCATGAATGGAAGAGGAAAATGATCTTTTCGTGTAGCTTCATTTAGTTTTCTGTAGTCTATGCACATTCGCCATCCTGTGACGGTCCTGGTGGGGATTAGTTTTTTCCTTTCATTGGGAACTACAGTGATTCCTCCCTTTTTCGGAACAACATGCACGGGGCTGACCCAGGGGCTGTCTAAGATCGGGTAGATTACCCCTTGGTGCACGAAATTGTGATCATCAATAATGGCGCCAAAGGACTTGGAGCTCTCAAACGTGAATCACACTTTGTCACAATTCCGCACAACTAACCAGCAAGTGCACTGGGTCGTCCAAGTAATAAACCTTACGTGAGTAAGGGTCGATCCCACGGAGACTGTCGGCTTAAAGCAAGCTATGGTCACCTTGTAAATCTCAGTCAGGCTAATTCAGATGGTGATGGAGAATTGATAATTAAAAGATAAATAAATCATAAAATAAAGATAGAGATACTTATGTAATTCTTTGGTTGGAATTTCAGATAAGCGTATGAAGATGCTTTGTTCCTCCTGAACCTCTGCTTTCCTATTGCCTTCTTCCAATCATTCATACTCCTTTTCATGGCAAGCTTTATGTTGGGCATCATTGTTGTCAATGGCTTCTTCCCGTCCTCTCAGTGAAAACGTTCCAAATGCGCTGTCACCGCACGGCTAATCATCTGTCGGTTCTCGATCATTGGTGCACAAAATTGTGATGTCCAGGCTCGAACAATCCCTGGTAATGGCTCCAAAGCTTGGTGCTTTGATCTTAATTCATAATTGTCACAACTTCGATACAACTAACCAGCAAGTGCACTGGGTCGTCCAAGTAATACCTTATGTGAGTAAGGGTCGAATCCCACGGAGATTGTTGGTATGAAGCAAGCTATGGTCACCTTGTAAATCTCGGTCAGGCGGATTTAAACATGATACTTTATTAGATTAAAATAAACAATAAAAGGGATAGAGATACTTATGTAGATTCATTGGCAGGGATTTCAGATAAGCGAATGGAGATGCTTTTCGTTCCTCTGAACCTCTGCTTTCCTGCTATCTTCATCCAATCAGTATTACTCCTTTCCATGTCTGGCTTTATGTGATACATCACCACTGTCAATGGCTACTTTCGGTCATCTCTCGGGAAAATGATCCAATGCCCTGTCACGGCACGGCTAATCGTCTGGAGGCATCACCCTTGCCAATGGCTTCATCTTATCCTCTCAGTGAATAATATGCTCACATGCCCTGTCACGGCACGGCTATTCATCTGTCGGTTCTCGATCATGCTGGGATAGGATTTACTATCCTTTTGCGTTTGTCACTAACGCCCTGCAATCGCGAGTTCGGAACTCGTCACAGTCATTCAATCATTGAATCCTACTCGGAATACCACAGACAAGGTTTAGACTTTCCGGATTCTCTTGAATGCCGCCATCATTCTAGCTTACGCCACGAAGATTCTGGTTAGGAGATCTAAGAGATACTCATTCTAGCTTATTTCATGTAGAACAGAAGTGTTTGTCAGGCACGCGTTCATAAGGGAGAAGGATGATGAGCGTCACACATAATCATCACCTTCATCACGTTCTTGGGTGCGAATGGATATCTTAGAAGCGAAATAAGAAGAATTGAATAGAAAACAGTAGTACTTTGCATTAATCTTTGAGGAACAGCAGAGCTCCACACCTTAATCTATGGAGTGCAGAAACTCTACCGTTGAAAATACATAAGTGAAAGGTCCAGGCATGGCCGAGATGGCCAGCCCCCTTGATCTAAGAACAATGCGTTCAAAGATGATCCTAAGATCCTAAGATGATCAAAAGATACCTAATACAATAGTAAAAGGTCCTATTTATAATAAACTAGCTATTAGGGTTTACATGAGTAAGTAATTGATGCATAAATCCACTTCCGGGGCCCACTTGGTGTGTGTTTGGGCTGAGCCTGAGTGTTGCACGTGCAGAGGCCATTTGTGGAGTTGAACGCCAGTTTCTGTGCCAGTTTGGGCGTTCAACTCTGGTTTTGGATCCTTTTCTGGCGCTGGACGCCAGATTTGGGCAGAAGGCTGGCGTTGAACGCCAGTTTACGTCGTCAATTCTTGGCCAAAGTATGGACTATTATATATTGCTGGAAAGCCCTGGAAGTCTACTTTCCGACGCAATTAGAAGCGCACCATTTCGAGTTCTGTAGCTCCAGAAAATCCACTTTGAGTGCAGGGAGGTCAGAATCCAACAGCATCAGCAGTCCTTTTTCAACCTCTGAATCTGATTTCTGCTCAAGTCCCTCAATTTCAGCCAGAAAATATCTGAAATCACAGAAAAACACACAAACTCATAGTAAAGTCCAGAAATGTGAATTTAACATAAAAACTAATGAAAACATCCCTAAAAGTAACTAGATCCTACTAAAAACATACTAAAAACAATGCCAAAAAGCGTATAAATTATCCGCTCATCACAACACCAAACTTAAATTGTTGCTTGTCCCCAAGCAACTGAAAATCAAATAGAATAAAAGGAAGAGAATATACTATAAATTCCAAACTATCAATGAAACATAGCTCCAATCATATGAGCGGGACTTATAGCTTTTTGCCTCTTGAATAGTTTTGGCATCTCACTTTATCCATTGAAGTTTAGAATGATTGGCATCTATAGGAACTTCAGATTTCGAATAGTGTTATTGACTCTCCTAGTTCAGTATGATGATTCTTGAACACAGCTTCTTTATGAGTCTTGGCCGTGGCCCTAAGCACTTTGTTTTCCAGTATTACCACCGGATACATAAATGCCACAGACACATAATTGGGTGAACCTTTTCAGATTGTGACTCAGCTTTGCTAGAGTCCCCAATTAGAGGTGTCCAGGGTTCTTAAGCACACTCTTTTTTTTTTTGCTTTGGACCTTGACTTTAACCGCTCAGTCTCAAGTTTTCACTTAACACCTACACGCCACAAGCACATGGTTAGGGACAACTTGGTTTAGCCGCTTAGACCAGGATTTTATTCCTTTAGGCCCTCCTATCCACTGATGCTCAAAGCCTTGGGATCCTTTTTATTTGCCCTTGCCTTTTGGTTTTAAGGGTTATTGGCTTTTTCTGCTTGCTTTTTCTGTTTCTTTCTAATTTTTTTTTTCTATTCTTTTTTTTTTTTCGCCCTTTTTTTTTTCTGCAAGCTTTGTTCTTTGCTGCTTTTTCTTGCTTCAAGAATCATTTTTATGATTTTTCAGATTATCAAATAACATGTCTCCTAGTCATCATTCTTTCAAGAGCCAACATATTTAACATTCTTTAAACAACAACTTCAAAAGATATATGCACTGTTCAAGCATACATTCAGAAAACAAGAAGCATTGTCACCACATCAATATAATTGAACTAAGTTTAAGGATAAATTCGAAACTCATGTACTTCTTGTTCTTTTGAATTAAAAACATTTTTCTTTTAAGAGAGGTGATGGATTCATAGGACATTCATATCTTTAAGACAGAGTTTACTAACTACTAATGATCATGTAATGAAGACACAAACATAGATAAGCACATAACATAGAGAACGAAAAACATAAGAAATAAGAACAAGGAATGAATCCACCTTAGTGATGGTGGCGTTTCCTTCTTGAGGAACCAATGATGTCCTTGAGCTCTTCTATGTCTCTTCCTTGCCTTTGTTGCTCCTCCCTCATTGCCTTTTGATCTTCTCTTATTTCATGCAGCATGATGGAGTGCTCTTGATGTTCCACCCTTAGTTGTCCCATATTGGAACTCAATTCTTCTAGGGAGGTGTTGATGTGCTCCCAATAGTTTTATGGAGGAAAGTGCATTTGAGGCATTTCCGGAATCTCATGGTGATGAGCTTCATACGCCTCTTGAGCTCCATGAGTGGGCTCTCTTGCTTGCTCCATCTTTTTCTTAGTGATGGGCTTGTCCTCTTTAATGTGGATATCTCCCTCTATGTCAATTCCAGCTGAATTGCATAGGTGGCAAATGAGGTGAGGAAAGGCTAACCTTGCCATGGTGGAGGACTTGTCAGCCACCTTGTAGAGTTCTTGAGGTATAATCTCATGAACTTCCACCTCTTCTCCAATCATGATGCTATGGATCATGATGGCCCGGTCTATAGTAACTTCAGATCGGTTGCTAGTGGGAATGATTGAGCATTGAATAAACTCCAACCATCCTCTAGCTATAGGCTTGAGGTCCAATCTTCTTAGTTGAACCGGCTTGCCTTTGGAGTCAATCTTCCATTGAGCTCCTTCTACACATATGTCCATAAGGACTTGGTCCAACCTTTGATCAAAGTTGACTCTCCTTGTGTAGGGGCGTGCGTTCTCTTCCATGTATGGCAAGTTGAACGCCAACCTCACATTTTCCGGACTAAAATCTAAGTATTTCCCCCGAACCATTGTAACATAGTTCTTTGGATCCGGGTTCTTACTTTGATCATGGTTCTTGGTGATCCATGCATTGGCATAGAACTCTTGAACCATTAGGATGCCGACTTGTTGGATGGGATTTGTTAGAACTTCCCAACCTCTTCTTTGAATTTCATGTCGGATCTCCGGATACTCATTTCTTTTGAGTTTAAAAGGGACCTCAGGGATCACCTTCTTCTTGGCCACAACATCATAGAAGTGGTCTTGATGGGCTTTGGAGATGAATCTTTCCATCTCCCATGACTCGGATGTGGAAGCTTTTATCTTCCCTTTCCCTCTCCTAGAGGATTCTCCGGTCTTAGGTGCCATCAATGGTAATGGAAAAACAAAAAGCTTATGCTTTTACCACACCAAACTTAGAATATTGCTCGCCCTCGAGCAATAAACAAAAGAATAGATGAAGAAGAAGAAGAAATGGAGGAGAGGGAGAGGGTTATGTGGTTCGGCCAAGAAGGGTATAGAGGGGTTGTGTTGTGTGAATTTGGTGAAGAATGGAGGGCTTTATATAGGGAAGGGAAGGGGGGAGAGGTTTCGGCCATATGGGTGGGTTTGGGTGGGAAATTGGTTTTGAATTTTGAAGGTAGGTGGAGTTTATGAGGTAGGTTTATTGGGAAGAGTGGGTGGATGTGAGTGGTGAAGGTTTAATGGGGAAGAGAGATTGAGGTGATTGGTGAAGGGCTTTTTAGGGAAGAGTGTTTATGGGGTTGTGTGAAAGAGAGTGGTGAGAAGAAGTGAGTGGAGGTAGTTGGGGATCCTGTGGGGTCCACAGATCCTGAGTGGATCCTGTGGGGTCCACAGATCCTGAGGTGTCAAGGTATTTACATCCCTGCACCCATTAGGCATGTAAAAATGCCTTTGTATCCAACTCTGGGCGTTCAGCGCCAGGTTGGTGGCCATTTTGGGCGTTCAACGCCCATCTGTGTGCCATTTCTGGCGTTGAACGCCAGAACCATGCCTGTTCTGGCGTTCAGCGCCCAGAAGCTGCCTATTTGGGCGTTCAGCGCCAGAACCATGCTCTGTTCTGGCGTTTGAACGCCAGGCATATGCTCCTCCAGGGTGTGATTTTTCTTCTGCTGTTTTTGATTCCGTTTTCAATTTTTATATTTATTTTGTGACTCCACATGATCATTAACCTAAGAAAACATGAAAAACAATAAAAATAAGAATTAGATAAACATTGGGTTGCCTCCCAACAAGCGCTTCTTTAATGTCAATAGCTTGACAGTGGGCTCTCATGGAGCCTCACAGATGTGCAGAGCTTTGTTGAGACTCTCCAACACCAAACTTAGAGTTTGGATATGGGAGTTCAACACCAAACTTAGAGTTTGGTTGTGGCCTCCCAACACCAAACTTAGAGTTTGACTGTGGGGGCTCTGGGTGACTCTGCTTTGAGAGAAGCTTTTCATGCTTCCTCTCCATGGTTGCAGAGGGAGATCCTTGAGTTTTAAACACAAGGGAGTCCTCATTCCATTGAAGGACTATTTCACCTCTGTCAACATCAATCATAGCTTTTGCTGTGGCCAGGAAAGGTCTTCCTAGGATGATGGATTCATCCTCTTCCTTTCCAGTATCCAGGACTATGAAATCAGTAGGTATGTAAAGGCCCTCAACCTTTACTAATACATCTTCTACTTGTCCATAAGCCTGTTTTCTTGAGCTGTCTGCCATCTCTAGTGAGATTTTAGCAGCTTGCACCCCATAGATTCCCAGTTTCTCTATTACAGAGAGGGGCATGAGGTTTATTCCTGAACCAAGGTCACACAGAGCTTTAAAGATCATGGTGCCTATGGTACAAGGTAATATGAACTTTCCAGGATCCTGTCTCTTCTGAGGCAATGTCAGTTGATCCAGATCACTTAGTTCATTGATGAACAAGGGAGGTTCAACTTCCCAAGCATCAATGCCAAACAATTTGGCATTCAGCTTCATGATTGCACCAAGAAACTTGGCAGTTTGCTCTTCAGTGACATCCTCATTCTCTTCAGAAGAGGAATACTCATTAGAGCTCATGAAGGGCATAAGGAGGTTCAATGGAATCTCTATGGTCTCTAGATGAGCCTCAGAGTCCTTTGGTCCCTCAGAGGGAAGCTCCTTATTGATCACTGGACGTCCCAGAAGGTCTTCCTCCTTGGGATTCACGTCCTCTCCTCTCCTCATAGGTTCGGCCATGGCACTTATATCAATGGCCTTGCACTCTCCTTTTGGGTTCTCTTCTGTATTGCTTGGGAGAGTACTAGGAGGGATTTCAGTGATCCTTTTACTCAGCTGGCCTACTTGTGCTTCCAGATTTCTAATGGAAGACCTTGTTTCATTCATGAAACTTACAGTGGCCTTAGATAGATCAGAGACTAGATTTGCTAAATTAGAAGCATTTTGTTCAGAGTTCTCTGTCTGTTGCTGAGTTGATGATGGAAAAGGCTTGCTATTGCTAAACCTGTTTCTTCCACCATTATTAAAGCCTTGTTGGGGCTTTTGATCCTTCCATGAGAAATTTGGATGATTTCTCCATGTTGAGTTATAGGTGTTTCCATAAGGTTCACCTAAGTAATTTACCTCTGCTATTGCAGGGTTCTCAGGATCATAGGCTTCTTCTTCAGAAGATGCCTCTTGAGTACTGTTGGATGCAGCTTGCATTCCATGCAGACTCTGAGAGATCATATTGACTTGCTGAGTCAATATTTTATTCTGAGCCAATATGGCATTCAGAGTATCAACCTCAAGAACTCCCTTCTTCATAGGCGTCCCATTAGTCACAGGATTCCTTTCAGAAGTGTACATGAACTGGTTATTAGCAACCATGTCAATGAGTTCTTGAGCTTCTGCAGGCGTTTTCTTTAGGTGAATTGATCCACCTGCAGAGGTGTCCAGTGACATCTTTGATAGCTCAGATAAACCATCATAGAATATATCCAGGATGGTCCATTCTGAAAGCATGTCAGAAGGACACTTTTTGGTCAACTGTTTGTATCTTTCCCAAGGTTCATAGAGGGATTCACCTTCTTTCTGTCTGAAGGTTTGAACATCCGCTCTAAGCTTGCTCAGCTTTTGAGGAGGAAAGTACTTGGCTAAGAAAGCCGTGACCAGCTTATCCCAAGAGTTCAGGCTGTCTTTGGGTTGAGAATCCAACCATAATCTAGCTCTGTCTCTTACAGCAAAAGGGAAAAGCATGAGCCTGTAGACTTCAGGATCTACTCCATTAGTCTTAACAGTATCACATATCTGCAAGAATTCAGTTAAGAACTGAAAAGGATCTTCAGATGGAAGTCCATGAAACCTGCAGTTCTGCTGCATTAGAGAAACTAATTGAGGTTTCAGCTCAAAGTTGTTTGCTCCAATGGCAGGAATGGAGATGCTTCTTCCATGTAAATTGGAATTAGGTGTAGTAAAGTCACCAAGCATCTTCCTTACATTATCATTATTTTCGGCTGCCATCTCCTCTGCTTGTTCGAAAATTTCTGAAAGGTTATCTCTGGATTGTTGTATTTTAGCTTCTCTTAATTTTCTCTTCAGAGTCCTTTCAGGTTCTGGATCTGCTTCCACAAGAATGTTCTTATCCTTGCTCCTGCTCATATGACAAAGAAGAAGGCACAGAAAAATAATAATAATAATAATAGAGATCCTTTATACCACAGTATAGGGATCCCTTTGTGAGTGGAAGAAAAGGGGGAGACAAAGAATGTAATATAAAGGAAGAAACACAACTGTGAGAATGGAAGAGATGTGAGATGAGATGTTAGGATATGAATGAATAAATAGAATAGGATGGGGGAGGTATAATTTTCGAAAATTATTTTTGAAAAGGAGTTAGTGATTTTTGAAAATAGTTTTTGAAAATTGTTAGTATTTTTTCGAAAATTTTTTTTTGAAATAAAAATAAAAATAAAATAATTAGTTAATTAAAAAGAAATTTTTGAAAAAGGGGGAGATATTTTCGAAAATTAGAGAGAGAGTTAGTTAGGTGGTTTTGAAAAAGTTAAGAAACAAACAAAAAGTTAGTTAGTTAGTTGAAACAAATTTTTGAAAAGATAAGAGGTTAGGAAGTTAGAAAAGATATTTTGAAAAGATATTTTTGAAAAAGATAAGATAAGAAGATATTTTTGAAAAGATATGATTGAAATTAGTTTTGAAAAAGATTTGATTTTTAAAATCTCAATTAATGACTTGATTCATAAGAAATCACAAGATATGATTCTAGAACTTAAAGTTTGAATCTTTCTTAACAAGCAAGTAACAAACTTCAAATTTTTGAATCAAAACATTAATTGATTAGTTATTTTCGAAAATTTGGTATAAAAATAAGAAAAAGATTTTTGAAAAATATTTTTTTTGAAATTTTCGAAAATAACTAATAATTTTGAAAAAGATTTGATTTTTGAAAAAGATTTTGAAAAAGATAAGATTTTCAAATTTGAAAATTTGGTTTGACTCATGAGAAACAATTTGATTTTAAAAATTTTTGAAAAAGTCAATCCAAATTTTCGAATTTGATGAGAGAAAAAGGGAAAGATATTTTTTTTTATTTTTGAATTTTTATGATGCAAGAGAGAAAAACACTAAAACGATGCAATGCATGAAATTTTTAGATCAAAACATGTGATGCATGCAAGAATGCTATGAATGTCAAGATAAACACCAAGAACACTTTGAATGTCATGATGAACACCAAGAACATATTTTTGAAAAATTTTTAATGCAAAGAAAACATGCAAGACACCAAACTTAGAATTCTTTAATGCTTAGACACTAAGAATTCAAGAATGCATATAATAAACATGAAAAGACACAAAACAAAAAATCATCAAGATCAAACAAGAAGACTTACCAAGAACAACTTGAAGATCATGAAGAACACTATGAATGCATGATATTTTCGAAAAATGTAAGATGCATATGCAAGTGACACCAAACTTATAATGTGACTCAAGACTCAAACAAGAAACAGAAAATATTTTTGATTTTTATGATTTTCTAATTTTTTTTGGATTTTTATTTATATTTTTCGAAAATTTAAAAGAAAAAATAAGGATTCCAAAATTTTTAATATGAATTCCAGGAATCTTGCCATGTTAGTCTAAAGCTTCAGTCCAGGAATTAGACATGGCTCACTAGCCAGCCAAGCTTTCAATGAAAGCTCCAGTCCAAAACACTAGATATGGCCAATGGCTAGCCAAGCTGTGATATATGGAATTACATGCATTGAAGTTATTAGTTGAAGCCTCAGTCCAAAAGAATTTAGACATGGCTTTACAGCCAGCCAGGCTTCAACATGCTTCATGAAACACTAGAATTCATTCTTAAAAATCTTGAATAAAATTTTTGAAAAAATTTTTTTTTTTTTCGAAAACAAAGGAGAAAATTTTTGAAAGGTTTTGAAAAATTTTTTTGAAAAGAAAACAAAAAGAAAATTACCTAATCTGAGCAACAGGATGAACCGTCAGTTGTCCAAACACAAACAATCCCCGGCAACGGCGCCAAAAACTTGGTGCACGAAATTGTGATGTCCAGGCTCGAACAATCCCTGGTAATGGCTCCAAAGCTTGGTGCTTTGATCTTAATTCATAATTGTCACAACTTCGATACAACTAACCAGCAAGTGCACTGGGTCGTCCAAGTAATACCTTATGTGAGTAAGGGTCGAATCCCACGGAGATTGTTGGTATGAAGCAAGCTATGGTCACCTTGTAAATCTCGGTCAGGCGGATTTAAACATGATACTTTATTAGATTAAAATAAACAATAAAAGGGATAGAGATACTTATGTAGATTCATTGGCAGGGATTTCAGATAAGCGAATGGAGATGCTTTTCGTTCCTCTGAACCTCTGCTTTCCTGCTATCTTCATCCAATCCGTCTTACTCCTTTCCATGGCTGGCTTTATGTGATACATCACCACTGTCAATGGCTACTTTCGGTCATCTCTCGGGAAAATGATCCAATGCCCTGTCACGGCACGGCTAATCGTCTGGAGGCATCACCCTTGCCAATGGCTTCATCTTATCCTCTCAGTGAATAATATGCTCACATGCCCTGTCACGGCACGGCTATTCATCTGTCGGTTCTCGATCATGCTGGAATAGGATTTACTATCCTTTTGCGTTTGTCACTAACGCCCTGCAATCGCGAGTTCGGAGCTCGTCACAGTCATTCAATCATTGAATCCTACTCGGAATACCACAGACAAGGTTTAGACTTTCCGGATTCTCTTGAATGCCGCCATCATTCTAGCTTACGCCACGAAGATTCTGGTTAGGAGATCTAAGAGATACTCATTCTAGCTTATTTCATGTAGAACAGAAGTGTTTGTCAGGCACGCGTTCATAAGGGAGAAGGATGATGAGCGTCACACATAATCATCACCTTCATCACGTTCTTGGGTGCGAATGGATATCTTAGAAGCGAAATAAGAAGAATTGAATAGAAAACAGTAGTACTTTGCATTAATCTTTGAGGAACAGCAGAGCTCCACACCTTAATCTATGGAGTGCAGAAACTCTACCGTTGAAAATACATAAGTGAAAGGTCCAGGCATGGCCGAGATGGCCAGCCCCCTTGATCTAAGAACAATGCGTTCAAAGATGATCCTAAGATCCTAAGATGATCAAAAGATACCTAATACAATAGTAAAAGGTCCTATTTATAATAAACTAGCTACTAGGGTTTACATGAGTAAGTAATTGATGCATAAATCCACTTCCGGGGCCCACTTGGTGTGTGTTTGGGCTGAGCCTGAGTGTTGCACGTGCAGAGGCCATTTGTGGAGTTGAACGCCAGTTTCTGTGCCAGTTTGGGCGTTCAACTCTGGTTTTGGATCCTTTTCTGGCGCTGGACGCCAGATTTGGGCAGAAGGCTGGCGTTGAACGCCAGTTTACGTCGTCAATTCTTGGCCAAAGTATGGACTATTATATATTGCTGGAAAGCCCTGGATGTCTAATTTCCAACGCAATTAGAAGCGCGCCATTTCGAGTTCTGTAGCTCCAGAAAATCCACTTTGAGTGCAGGGAGGTCAGAATCCAACAGCATCAGCAGTCCTTTTTCAACCTCTGAATCTGATTTCTGCTCAAGTCCCTCAATTTCAGCCAGAAAATACCTGAAATCACAGAAAAACACACAAACTCATAGTAAAGTCCAGAAATGTGAATTTAACATAAAAACTAATGAAAACATCCCTAAAAGTAACTAGATCCTACTAAAAACATACTAAAAACAATGCCAAAAAGCGTATAAATTATCCGCTCATCAATCATGTCGGAATAGGATCCATTGATCCTTTTGCGTCTGTCACACGCCCCACAATCGCGAGTTTGAAGCTCGTCACAGTCATCCCTTCCCAGATCCTACTTAGAATACCACAGACAAGGTTTAGACGTTCCGGATCTCAGGAATGGCCGCCAATAATTCTACCCTATACCACGAATGTTCCAATCTTAGATTAGAAACCCAAGAGATACGCATTCAAGCCAATACTAGTAGAACAGAGGTGGTTGTCAGGCACATGTTCATAGGTGAGAATGATGATGAGTGTCATGGATCATCACATTCATCAAGTTGAAGAACGAATGAATATCTTGGAGAAGAAATAGACTTGAGTTGAATAGAAAAACAATAGTACTTTGTATTAATTCATGAAGAACAGCAGAGCTCCACATCTTAATCTATAGTGTGTAGAAACTCCCCCGTTGAAAATACATAAGTGATAATGGTGTAAGCATGGCCGAATGGCCAGCCTCCAAGGTCTAGGGACTAAACGTCCAAAGATGTGTCAAAAGATGTAAATACAATAGCAAAAGTTCCTATTTATAGAGAACTAGTAGCCTAGGGTTTACAGAAATCAGTAATTAATGCAGAAATCTTCTTCCGGGCCAACTTGGTGTGTGCTTGGGCTGAGCATTGAAGCTTCCATGTGTAGAGACTTTTCTTGGAGTTAAACGCTAGCTTTTGTGCCAGTTTGGGCGTTTAACTCCAGCTTTTGTGCCAGTTTTGGAGTTAAACGCCATAATTCTTGAGCTGACTTGGAACACCTATTTGGGCCATCAAATCTCGAGCAAAGTATGAACTATTATATATTTCTGGAAAGCCCAGGATGTCTAGTTTCCAACGCAATTGAGAGCGCGTCAATTGGACTTCTGTAGCTCCAGAAAATCCTCTTCGAGTGTAGGGATGTCAGAATCCAACAGCATCTGCAGTCCTTTTTCAGCCTCTGAATCAGATTTTTGCTCAGGTCCCTCAATTTCAGCCAGAAAATACCTGAAATCACAGAAAAACATACAAACTCATAGTAAAGTCCAGAAGTGTGATTTTTATTTAAAAACTAATAAAAATATAATAAAAACTAATTAAAATATACTAAAAACTACTAAAAACAATGCCAAAAAGCGTATAAATTATCCGCTCATCACAACACCAAACTTAAATTGTTGCTTGTCCCCAAGCAACTGAAAATCAAATAGGATAAAAAGAAAAAAATATACAATGAATTCCAAAAACATCTATGAAGATTAGTATTAATTAGATGAGCGGGGCTTTTAGCTTTTTGCTTCTGAACAGTTTTGGCATCTCACTTTATCCTTTGAAGTTCAGAATGATTGGCTTCTATAGGAACTCAGAATCTAGATAGTGTTATTGATTCTCCTAGTTAAGTATGTTGATTCTTGAACACAGCTACTTTATGAGTCTTGGCCGTGACCCTAAGCATTTTGTTTTCCAGTATTACCACCGGATACATAAATGCCACAGACATATAATTGGGTGAACCTTTTCAGATTGTGACTCAGCTTTGCTAGAGTCCCCAATTAGAGGTGTCTAGGGTTCTTAAGCACACTCTTCTTTTTGCTTTGGACCTCGACTTTAACCGCTCAGTCTCAAGTTTTCACTTGACACCTTCACGCCACAAGCACATCGTTAGGGACAACTTGGTTTAGCCGCTTAGGCCAGGATTTTATTCCTGTGGGCCCTCCTATCCACTGATGCTCAAAGCCTTGGATCCTTTTTTATCACCCTTGCCTTTTGGTTTAAAGGGGTATTGGCTTTTTCTGCTTGCTTTTCTTTTATTTTCTTTATTTCTTTTTTTTTCGCCTCTCTTTTTTTTCTGCAAGCTTTTCACTGCTTTTTCTTACTTCAAGAATCAATTTTATGATTTTTCAGATTATCAAATAACAATTCTCCTTTTCCCATCATTCTTTCAAGAGCCAACAAATTTAACATTCATAAACAATCAAATTCAAAAATATGCACTGTTCAAGCATTCATTCAGAAAGACAATAGTCTTGCCACGACATCAAAATAATTAAACTATTTTAAAATTCGAAATTCATGCACTTCTTTTTCTTTTTCAATTAAAAACATTTTTTATTTAAGAAAGGTGATGGATTTATTTTCATAGCTTTAAGGCATAGACATTTAGACACTAGTGATCATGTAATAAAGACACAAACATAAATAAACAAAAAGCATAATTTTCGAAAAACAGGAAAATAAAGAACAAGAAAATTAAAGAACGGGTCCACCTTAGTGATGGCGACTTGTTCTTCCTCTTGAAGATCTTATGGAGTGCTTGAGCTCCTCAATGTCTCTTCCTTGCCTTTGTTGCTCCTCTCTCATGGTTCTTTGGTCTTCTCTAATTTCATGGAGGAGGATGGAATGCTCTTGGTGCTCCACCCTTAGTTGTCCTATGTTGGAACTTAATTCTCCTAGGGAGGTGTTGATTTGCTCCCAATAGTTTTGTGGAGGAAATTGCATCCCTTGAGGCATCTCAAGGATTTCATGATGAGGAAATTCCTCATGCTCTTGGTGAGGTTCTCTCACTTGCTCCATCCTTTTCTTAGTGATGGGCTTGTCCTCATCAATGAGGATGTCTTCCTCTATGTCAATTCCAGCTGAATTGCAGAGGTGACAAATGAGACGAGGGAAGGCTAACCTTGCCACAGTGGAGGACTTGTCTGCCACCTTATAGAGTTATTGGGATATAACCTCATGAACTTCTACTTCCTCTCTAATCATGATGCTATGAATAATGATAGCCCGGTCTATAGTAACTTCAGATCGGTTGCTAGTAGGAATGATTGAGCGTTGGATGAACTCCAACCATCCCCTAGCCATGGGCTTGAGGTCATGCCTTCTTAGTTGAACCGGTTTCTCTCTTGAATCTCTCTTCCATTGAGCGCCCTCTTCACATATGTCTATGAGGACCTGGTCCAACCTTTGATCAAAGTTGACCCTTCTAGTGTAGGGGTGTGCATCTCCTTGCATCATGAGCAAGTTGAATGCCAACCTTATATTTTCCGGACTAAAATCCAAGTATTTCCCTTGGACCATTGTAAGCCAATTCTTGGGGTCCGGGTTCACACTTTGATCATGGTTCTTGGTGATCCATGCACTGGCATAGAACTCTTGAACCACTAAGATTTCGACTTGTTGAATGGGGTTGGTGAGAACTTCCCAACCTCTTCTTCGGATCTCATGTCGGATCTCCGGATATTCGCCCTTTTTGAGCTTAAAAGGGTCCTCGGGGATCACCTTCTTCTCGGCCACAACTTCATAGAAGTGGTCTTGATACACCCTTGAGAGGAATCTCTCCATCTCCCATGACTCGGAGGTGGAAGCTTTTGCCTTCTCTTTCCTCTTTCTAGAGGTTTCTCCGGCCTTTGGTGCCATAATTGGTTATGGAAAAACAAAAAGCTTTAGCTTTTACCACACCAAACTTAGAAGGTTGCTCGTCCTCGAGCAAAAGAAGAAAGAAGAGAGTAGAAGAAGAAGAAATAGAGGAGATAGAGGGGGATTTGTGTTTTGGCCAAGGGGGATAGGTGGTGTGTATGTTATGTGAAAATGAAGGAGTGAAGATGGGTTTATATAGGAATGGAGAGGGGGTTTGGGTTCGGCCATATAGGGTGGGTTTGGGAGGGAAAGTGGTTTGAATTTGAATGGTGAGGTAGGTGGGGTTTTATGAAGGATGGATGTGAGTGGTGAAGAGAATGGTGGGATTTGATAGGTGAGGGGTTTTTTTTTTGGGGAAGAGGTATTGAGGTAATTGGTGAATGGGTGAATAAGAGAGAGAGAGGTGGGGTAGGTGGGGATCCTGTTGGGTCCACAGATCCTGAGGTGTCAAGGATTTCTCATCCCTGCACCATGTGGCGTGTAAAATGCCCCTTACTGCCAATCCTGGCGTTAAACGCCGGTCTGGTGCCCATTTCTGGCGTTAAACGCCCAGAATGGTGCCAGACTGGGTGTTTAACGCCCACTCTGTGATAAACCCATATTTCATGAGTTATTTTGTGCTTAGTTTGAGTGTTTTATTCAATCCTTCACCCACTTATTCATATTAATTGCATGGTTTTACTTTCCCTTCCTTATTATGTGATATATATGAAAAACATGTTTCCTAAGCTTTAAAATTAATTATTTTAATTACCTTTACTTCCATTCGATGCCGTGATTAGTGTGTTGAGTAGTTTCAGATTTTCTAAGGCAGAATGACATAAAGGATGGAAAAGGAAACGTACAAAAATGGAAGGAAAAGTGCGAAACGGAGTTTTGAAGAAACTAGTATCCACGCGATCGCATGGAAGACACGATCGCATGCCAGAAGCGAAGAAGCAGCGACGCGGCCGCATGACTGACGCGACCGCGTGCCTTAAGTAGAACGCATACGACGCGGACGCGTGACTGACGCGACCGCGGGGCAAGGAAAAGCTCCAGATGACGTGACCGCGTGGCCCACGCGGACGCGTGACAGAAGCCACGTATCAGAATTTACAGAATACGCTCAAAGCAGATTCTGAAGCCTTTTTGGCCCAAATCCAAGTGCAGAACACATTGACTAGAGGCTATAAAGTAGGGGAATGCATCCATTCAAAAGAGAGCTCGCATTTTTACTACTTTCCATGATTTAGATTTAGTTTGAGAGAGGTTCTCTCCTCTCTCTCTTAGGATTTAGGACTTCTCTTAGTTTGTAAGAGTGACTCTCGATCCAGGTTTTATGTTTCTTTGTTTTAAGCTTCCCTTTTCACTTTCATTTATTTATTCCAGCACCTGAGTTGATTATTTACTTTTATAATTTAATTTATGAATTATTCCATGTTACAGATTGTTATTTGAATTAATGATATTTGACGTATTCCAGTTTATGATTGCTTTCTCTTTAATTTGTGTTACCATTGCTTTCCATCTAAGGATACTTTTATTCCAGCAATTTTACTTTTTTCCTTTTTGGTTTTGGTTAAGAAATCAGTAACTCAGGAGTTATCCAATTCAACAGCATAATTGTTAATTGTTATCTTGCCAATTGAATTGAACATCAATAATCTCAATCTTTTCTTAGGAAATAAATAGGATTCGAAGATCAAACTAATTAATCCCTTGACTTTCCTTTACTTTAGTAAAGGTTGACTAAGTGGAATTAAGATTCAATTTTCATTATCGTTGATAAGGATAACTTGGTCTAGACTTCCAATTTTTTTTACCTTGCCAGAAGTTTGCTTTACAGTATTTATTTATTTTAATTGCCATCTACTTTATTGGTCATTCAAATCACTTGCTTCTCACCTTCTAAACCCCGATTACAACCTTTATAGCCAATAATAAGAACATACTTCCTTGCAGTTCCTTGAGAAGACGACCCGAGGTTTGAATACTCGGTTAACAATTTTTAAAGGGGTTTGTTACTTGTGACACCCAAAACATTTTTATGAAAGGACTTTTGAAGGTTTAGAAACTATACTTGCAACCAGGATTTATCCGCAAATTTCTAGACCACGCAAAAGTTCTCTCATCAAAATGGCGCCATTGCCGGGGAACTGCTAACGTGTGCCTTATTATTGGTTATTGTAAATATTTTTCTTTTATTTGTTTATTTATTTTTGTTTTTCCTTTTTATCTTTATTTGATACCATGAATTCTCACCCCTCTCGCTTTGAGTTTGGTTCTAACTTTGTTGAAGGAAATAGAAGTTGTAGCAGGAATGTGCATCAAGGTCAGACCAATCAAGGATGGATGGAGCCAAGAGGATATAATCAACCCTTTAGGCAGCAACACCCTCCGAGATATCCTGGACAAAGACCACTCTACCGTGCATACCTAGCTGAAAGATATGGTGGACAACCTTGTAACTACCAACAAGTCCCACCCCGTGCATATAAACCATCCTTTCAACATAACCTCGAACCACCACACTCACAAGCTTTTCTTCACCATTCGCCACCATATGATCCTTCCTTACCCCAGTACCAATCCAATCACTCCCAATCACCGCCACTTTCCTATGCATCATGCCCAAGTCCGGCAACTCGAGAAGCAGAGGTTCGCCTAAAGGAAACAGTAAATAAATTTCAAACAACCATTCGACAACTGGAGCAAGTAGTAATTCAATGGGTTTCTAGGCGCTCAAATACACAAGGATTAGCCACAGCCCCATGTGAACAGTCTAACGAAGAGCGTAGCAGGAAGGAAATACCAGAACCTCCAGTGGACAAGACAGAGAATGAATTCGTACTAGAACAAGTGGAAGAAGCTGTCATTGTTCAAGAAGAAGAGTTGGTTGAAGATCTAGGAGATGCTGAATCTCCATGGGAATCCAGAACTGAGGAGAACTCCATCAAGGACGTCACAGTTGATGCTAAGGAGGATAGTACACAACACCCAAGGCAAGTCGTTTATGAAGAATCAGACGGAATAATCCAAGAAGCAATTTCCCTTGATAATGATAGTCACAAGTCTAGCTCTCCTAGTAATGAACTTGCATCCGCAAGTAAATTCTCTGAGATCGAAGAATCTTCCCCAGATGAATATGAAGACGATGCGGAGGTAGATTTCTCTCAGCCTCCAATCTATGACTCAAGTGATGAGGAAGACATAAAAGACTTTGACACAGATACAATTGTAGAGCCTTGCAAGGAAGTGGAGAAATTCACAGAAGAACCCAAGGGAGAAGAACTTACAGAACCACCAGAAACACGTATCCCAAGGCCATTACCACCCAATACAAGCTTCAAGTGGGTACAATCCTAAAACTATAACTTTACTTATTCACTTGAATATGGTTTGCTTGAAACAGATGGCCAGCTTAGAGCTCTTTGCGGCTTTAAGAGTAAGAGGGAAGTGGCTCGTACTCAGAGTTGGTGCACAAGGTTTAATAAGGTTCCACGCTTCACCTCGAAGTACATGGATTGGTATCAAGCTCGATTGCATGGATCACGGAGAATGTTTGGTCACCATGGTGAGATTCTACTTTTTAAACCACCCAGATGGAAACATATAGATCAAGACGGAGGCGGATTTAATAGCAAAGCTTGGGATCCTGGAATCGATTCTGACATTCGTCACCCCGGGAGCCTGAAAATTTGTCCGAAGCTGCTCAGAAGCTTTACATGCCTAGTATGGGACCCCGGAGGCTATTGGCATTCTAAGCACTGGTGGAGATTTTTGGATGAATTTAAACATAAGCCGCCATAGCAGGAAGCTCCTCCAATGTCCAACTTAAGGACTTTAACTAAAAGTGCTAGGTGGGAGACAACCCACCATGGTATGGTCGCTTCTTTTTCAATTTATTTCTTGTTAATTGCTTTCATATTTTTTATTTCCTTTTCATTATACTTTATTGAACCTGGAATCATGCATAGCATTCATGTTAATCATTGCATTCTGCAATTATCATACATATAAAAAAAGAGGGATGCGCGACGCGACCGCATCACCCATGCGATCGCGTCAAATGGCGAACTACACTTCCCACGCGACCGTGTCATCCACGCGGCCGCGTGTCCTGGAGATCGGCGTAAATATCCAACGTGCAGAAAGTTAGGCTGGAATCGTGCGGCCCTTGTGCGTTTTGCAAAAATTGGCCCACATGATCGCATGCCCCATGCGATCGCGTCACTTGCATAATACCAATCCCACGTGACCGCGTGAGCGACGCGATCGCGTCGCATGGATTGCACATCACCCCAGAAGGAGACAGAGAGTTGCGCTGAAACGGTGCTGGAGTCGTGCGTTTAGCACAATTTCCAGCGACGCGATCGCGTGACCCACGCGATCGCGTCATCCCCTCTTCCACCCCTCTCATGCGATCGCGCGCCCCACGCGATCACGTCACCCCCATTTTCAACCCCACCACGCGACCGCGTGCCCCACGCGGCCGCGTAGATTCCAATTTAAAGCCCCCCAGATCATGCAAACCCTATTCTAGCGCCACCCCCCTGAACCCCAACCCTTTCTTCTCCCCTCCTCCAAACCCCAGCCACCACCGCACCACCACCCAACCACCATCTCCGGCCCCTGCCGACGCCGTCAACCGCCCAGACACCGACGCCGTACCACCCCCACCCCTTCTCTCTTCCTCTTTCTCCTTCTTCCTCTTTTTCCCTTCTTCTCCGCCACTGACCTCCGCCACTGCCCACCTCACACCGCCGCACCCAACCCAGCCGCGCCCCCTCCGCCACTCACACGCAACCCCCTCCCTTCCTCTATCAATTACCCTAAACCCTATCCCCATTACCCCCTTCTCCACTGCCCCCCTCAGCCGCCACCGCGCCGCTGTGCCCCATTGCCGCGCCGGACGCCGCCGCAGCCACCACCTAGCCACTTTCTTACCCCGTTCTACTCCTCACGCCTACCAGGTTCCGATGAACGCCGCCTTTCTGTCCTTCGCAGTTATTTTACAATTTTTCTTCTGTTTCTGTTCATAATTAGGATAGATAGATATGCATGCTGTAGTGGATTTTTAGGTTGTTAGGTAGCTTAGGCTGTGGTTAGTGGATTTAGGTCTGTTTAATTGCACCATTCTTGTTTATTGCTCTATGTTTTTGCAATCTTGATGCTGCTATGATATTAGTTCATATGCTGTAATTTCTTAATTCATGCTGCTTTTTATTCTGTTTTTCATGTTTATATTTATTATATGTAAATTGCAAGCTTCAATTTTAATTCATATGAACTGCTTTGATTCCTGTTTATTTTTCGGGACAATCCAATTTTAGCCAGAATGCTGCCCAAATTTTTTTTGAATTGTTTTCATTCATGTTTTGGTTTGGCAATCTGAACTCTGTTGTCCTCTGCTTTCACCAAACTGTTTCATGAATGCTATGGCAGAATTTCTTATCCTCTTTGATTTCTTGGTTTATAAACTGCATCTGTGATATTCTGATTCCAATTCTTGCTTTCTTTATATCTCTTTGAATCAACATCACCCTGTTTCCCTTGTTAGGTTGTGAGTTATTTCTAGTCATAATTGTGAATCCTTGTTACGTGGAATATTTTCTTTATGCCACTTACTTTAACCTGCATTTTACTGACTCACTAATTTTAATTTACTAACTTCTTTTAGAAATTCTAACCATACTAACCTTTTAAAATCTCTTTTCTGATTTTTCCCTTTCCTCTAACTTTCTAACCATGGCATAATGACAATTTTTCTATTTAACTTGAATTCTGATACATTTTGGATTGTAAATTCTTCCTTTCCAAATTTTAAACTACTAAACAATCCTTAAAGCACATTTACTTGACTCATTTACCTCATTCTAAGTCTCCTTTGCCGTTTTGAGTTTTCTTTGTTTAATTGCCTATTTGCTTCCCTATTTTTATCTATATCCTGGTTTCCCATTTTTCAGGATGTCTGCCTCACAGAGGAAAGGAAAAGGCAAGGCTACTGGCAAGCGCAAGAGAGGAGATTCCTCCCAGTCCATCATTGCCCTCATGCATGATTCCTCATGGCGGGAGAAGAACTTTACACAGCAGGAAAAAGCTGACCAGCTGCTCCCTGCAAATGATCCAATAAAATTTGCAAACCGGTACTGTGAGCTGAAGTATCCGGCATTTGCAAACTCCAAGAATCTATACCTAGAGAGAACTCTGAGGATTCCAGAAGCACTCCAACAGTACACCACTAAGCAAATCAAGCAAAGAGGCTGGTTCTTTCTGGAGAGAGCACTGACAGAGGTCAATACATCTTGGGTCAGGGAATTCTACTGCAACTACTACATCACCACCCTCGATGCAGTGAACCTGAGAGGAAAACAAATTCTTGCCACTGAGGAGGCCATAGAGGACATTCTCCGGCTCCCAGCCAAGTGCGATCAGCCTGATGGTTATTCAAAGGCTGAGGAGGACATGCGCCTGATGCAGTTTGATTGGAATGCTGTGAAGGCACGGATAGCTCTCGACCCGACTGTTCCTTGGGAGATGGGTCCGGACACCACCATGCCTAGAGGGATCAAGAGGGCGTACTTAAATGATGAGGCTCGGCTATGGCACCAAATCTTGAGCAATTATGTGATGCCGAGTACTCATGAGACGGAGATCCCGGCAGCTATGATCACCCTCCTATGGTGTGCTGGAGGGTAAGGACCTTTATCTGCCACGCTTTATCCGGTATTATATGGCTAGGGTCCACGTCCAAGGCACCCTCCCTTTTCCATATCTGGTTACACAGCTCAGCCGTCGAGCTGACGTGCCATGGGAGGATGCCGATGAGAGACCACTAGCGGCGGACTGCCGCAGGATCATTCCTCACAGCAGGAACTTCCTAGCTTTGGGCTACAGACCACCACCCTTCACTACTACTGATGAGACAGCCCCACCGTCTGCTGGACCCTCTTCATCCACGGCTGCCCCTGCTGGCTCTACTGCCACCACCGCACCTCCACCTGCCTCTGAGCCCGTATACCGCCTCGTGCACCACCTATTCCGACAGCTTGATCAGATGGAGCGCCGTAACCGGCGCCGGTATGAGAGATTGGAGCGTCGCAGCCAGCGACGCTATTCACATCTGAAGCTGGTGATCCGACAGGGTGGTGACATCCCCTCCGAGCCCGACACACCATCAGAGCCATCAGAGGAGGAGGAGACTCACTTCCAGGAGGAGACCCATCAGCAGGTAGACACAGAGCAGGCTGCCCCACATCAGGAGGTTACGCATCAGATCGAGGCTTCAGATTCGGAGTTCCCGATCTAGTCAGCACCGCCCCTATAGCAGCCAGACCCTCAGCCCACCACCACCACAGAGCCTCCAGCTACCATCCCTACCAGTGATGACACCCCTTCACACCCAGCTTGATTGAGCATCAGGGACGATGCTTCATTTTAAGTGTGGGGAGGTCGCCATCTCTGGCGTTTTATTTTGGTGAACCACTACATCTCTTTTTTCTTTTATTTTGGATTTTTTTTCTGTATTTTTCTTTTTACTGTTATTTTCTGAGTACTTATACATTGCTACTTTTATGTTTTTTTACTATATTTCTGCATTTTACATTTTTAGTTCATATTTTTAGTTATTTAGTTTAGTCTGCAATTCTGACTTATTATTGGATTAATTAGTATAGTTTACCCTTTTTAGCATGAGATAGCATAGTTTAAATTGAAAAATATAAAAAGAAAGTAAGCTAGGAAATTGAACATAACAGATTTAAATCCATAAACCTTGTATATATAGCATTACATCATATAGTTAAGTTGACAACATTTCATCAAGGAGGAACATTAAAATTTTAAAGGCTACCCTAAATAATTTTTTTATGAGAATAATGGGAATTTTTAACTAAACCTGCATAACATATATGAATGATATATGATGCTTAAGTTAGAGAACACACAACCTGTGAGTCTTGAGCTTAATTGTATGGTTGCATTCAAACCATAATTTCATTTCTGTGTGTTTCACTTCTTTTTATTCTGATGTTCTTTACTTTGCTTTAATCTATATGTCCACTTATAGAATATAGAATATAGATACATACCAAAAGAATGATTGAGGCCATCATTTGATTTTAGCTCACTTACCCCAAAATAACCTACCTTTCACATCACCCTTGTTAGCCCCCTTGAGCCTTTAAAATCCCTTTTATTCTATTTAGCCACACTACTAGCCTTAAGCAGAAAAACAAAATAAAATCCCAAGTTGAATCCTTGGTTAGCTTAAGATAGAAAATCATGAATAGATTAAAATATGGGAAACCTATTGGGAACATGGATGATAGAAACAAAAGGTAGAAAAGTTAAAAAAAATAAAAGAAAATTTGGGAAGCATGCTCATGAGAAATCAAAGTGATTCAATTACCATGTGTATTAAAAAAAGTTATTTTTCAGCATTTAATAAAAAGGGATACAAAAGAATTCCCCAATGCAAAATAAAAGCAATGCACATGGGATAAAAATAAAATTGAAACATGAGCATGTAACAACAAGTGGGATAATATGGGAAAATTGGTAAAGAAGCTTGTTCTACTAAATATGTATGTTAGGTGAGATCTTAGTCTAATTAAGGATTCACTTATTAGCTCACTTAGCCTTATACATATATCCTTACCTTTACCTTGGCCCCATTACAACCTTAATTAAAGAGCTCATAACTTTTGGTATGACTGTACTCTATAATTGTTGATTGATTAGATGAAGAACAAAGTTATAGAAAGTAAGAATAAAAAGAAAAGTAGAGTGAATAAACCCAATAAACACTGAGTGACTAGAGGGTAAACACAAAATCCAGTGAGGGTTCAATAACTCATCAACATATATCTATGCTTAATTTACTAATTATTTTGCAAGTTTGTACAATATTTTTATTTCCCATCTCATTTGCTAAAATGCTTTATTATTTAAGGGTTGGCTATATATATATATATATATGATTCCTTGAGAATGTGAATTAATTTGACTACATGTAAGCTTTATATATGAGTGGATAAATTGAAATTGCATGACTCATTTAGGTAGATGCATTTAGAATAGGTTGCATTGCATAACATTCCACCACTTTAACCTTACCTTATTCTTTACCTTGGATTTAGCATGAGGACATGCTATTGTTTAAGTGTGGGGAGGTTAATAAACCCATATTTCATGAGTTATTTTGTGCTTAGTTTGAGTGATTTATTCAATCCTTCACCCACTTATTCATATTAATTGCATGGTTTTACTTTCCCTTCCTTATTATGTGATATATATGAAAAACATGTTTCCTAAGCTTTAAAATTAATTATTTTAATTACCTTTACTTCCATTCGATGTCGTGATTAGTGTGTTGAGTAGTTTCAGATTTTCTAAGGCAGAATGACTTAAAGGATGGAAAAGGAAACGTACAAAAATGGAAGGAAAAGTGCGAAACAGAGTTTTGAAGAAACTGGTATCCACGCGATCGCATGGATGACGCGATCGCGTACCAGAAGCGAAGAAGCAGCGACGCGGCCGTATGACTGACGCGACCGCGTGCCTTAAGTAGAACGCATACGACGCGGACGCGTGACTGACGCGACCGCGGGGCAAGGAAAAGCTCCAGATGACGCGACCGCGTGGCCCACGCAGACGCGTGACAGAAGCCACATATCAGAATTTACAGAATACGCTCAAAGCGGATTCTGAAGCCTTTTTGGCCCAAATCCAAGTGCAGAACACATAGACTAGAGGCTATAAAGTGGAGGAATGCATCCATTCAAAAGAGAGCTCACATTTTTACTACTTTCCATGATTTAGATTTAGTTTGAGAGAGGTTCTCTCCTCTCTCTCTTAGGATTTAGGACTTCTCTTAGTTTGTAAGAGTGACTCTCGATCCAGGTTTTATGTTTCTTTGTTTTAAGCTTCCCTTTTCACTTTTATTTATTTATTCCAACACCTGAGTTGATTATTTACTTTTATAATTTAATTTATGAATTATTCCATGTTACAGATTATTATTTGAATTAATGATATTTGAGGTATTCCAGTTTATGATTGCTCTCTCTTTAATTTGTGTTACCATTGCTTTCCATCTAAGGATACTTTTATTCCAGCAAATTTACTTTTTCCCTTTTTGGTTTTGGTTAAGAAATCAGTAAATCAGGAGTTATCCAATTCAACAGCATAATTGTTAATTGTTATCTTGCCAATTGAATTGAACTTCAATAATCCCAATCTTTTCTTAGAAAATAAATAGGATTCGAAGATCAAACTAATTAATCCCTTGACTTTCCTTTAATTTAGTAAAGGTTGACTAAGTGGAATTAAGATTCAATTTTCATTATCATTGATAAGGATAACTTGGTCTAGACTTCCAATTTTTTTTACCTTGCCAGAAGTTTGCTTTACAGTATTTATTTATTTTAATTGCCATCTAATTTACTGGTCATTCAAATCACTTGCTTCTCACCTTCTAAACCCCGATTACAACCTTTATAGCCAATAATAAGAACATACTTCCTTGCAGTTCCTTGAGAAGACGACCCGAGGTTTGAATACTCGGTTAACAATTTTTAAAGGGGTTTGTTACTTGTGACACCCAAAACATTTGTATGAAAGGACTTTTGAAGGTTTAGAAACTATACTTGCAACGAGGATTTATCCGCAACTTTCTAGACCACGCAAAAGTTCTCTCATCACTCTGGTACCCTTACTAGCGTTTAAACACCAGTAAGTTTCTCCTTCAGGGTGTTCTGTTTTTTATTCTGTTTTTCCTTCTGTTTTTGCTTTTTCAATTGTTTTTGTGACTTCTCATGATCATCAACCTACAGAAAACATAAAATAACAAAAGAAAATAGAAATTTAACAGAGATAAGTAAAGATTAGGTTGCCTCCCAACAAGCGCTTCTTTAATGTCAATAGCTTGACAGTGGGCTCTCATGGAGCCTTACAGATGTTTAGAGCAATGTTGGAACCTCCCAACACCAAACTTAGAGTTTGAATATGGGGGTTCAACACCAAACTTAAAGTTTGGTTGTGGCCTCCAATCACCAAACTTAGAGTTTGACTGTGGGGGCTCTGTTTGACTCTGTATTGAAAGAAGTTCTTCATGCTTCCTCTCCATGGTGACAGAGGTATATCCTTGAGGTTTAAACACAAGGGAGTTTTCATTCACTTGAATGATCAATTCTCCTCTGTCAACATCAATCACAGCTTTTGTTGTGGCTAGGAAGGGTCTGCCAAGGATGATGGATTCATCCATACACTTCCCAGTCTCTAGGATTATGAAATCAACAGGGATGTAGTGGCCTTCAACCTTTACCAAGACATCCTCTACAAGTCCATAAGCTTGTTTCTTTGAATTGTCTACCATCTCCAGTGAGATTCTTGCAGCTTGTACCTCAACGATCCCTAGCTTCTCCATTACAGAGAGAGGCATGAGGTTTATGCTTGACCCTAGGTCACACAGAGCCTTCTCAAAGGTCATGGTGCCTATGGTACAAGGTATTGAGAACTTTCTAGGATATTATCTTTTCAGAGGTAATCTCTGCCAAGTCAAGTCATCCAGTTCTTTGATGAGCAATAGAGGTTCATCCTCCCAAGTCTCATTATCAAACAACTTTGCATTTAGCTTCATGATTGCTCCAAGGTACTTAGCAACTTGCTCTTTAGTAACATCTTCATCCTCTTCAGAGGATGAATACTCATCAGAGCTCATGAATGGCAAAAGTAAATTCACTGGAATCTCTATGGTCTCAGTGTGAGCCTCAGATTCCCATGGTTCCTCTTTAGGAAACTCCATGGAGGTCAGTGGACGTCCATTGAGGTCTTCCTCAGTGGAGATCACTGCCTCTTCCTCCTCTCCAGGTTCGGCCGTGTGGGTTGTGGTTATGGCCTTGCACTCTCTTTTTGGATTCTCTTCTGTGTTGCTTGGGAGAGTGCTAGGAGGGAGTTCAGTAATTTTCTTACTCAGCTGACCCACTTGTGCCTCCAAATTTCTAATGGAGGACCTTGTTTCAGTCATGAAACTTTGAGTGGTTTTGATTGGATCAGAGACAATGGTTGCTAAGTCAGAGTGGCTTTGCTTAGAATTCTCTGTCTGTTGCTGAGAAGATGATGGAAAAGGCTTGCTATTGCTAAATCTGTTTCTTCCACTATTATTGTTGTTGAAACCTTGTTGGGGTCTCTGTTGATCCTTCCATAAGAGATTTGGATGATTTTTCCACGAAGGATTATAGGTGTTTCCATAGGGTTCTCCCATGTAATTCACCTCTTCCATTGCTGGGTTCTTAGGATCATAAGCTTCTTCTTCAGAGGAAGCTTCCTTAGTACTGCCTGTTGCTGCTTGCATTCCAAATAGACTCTGAGAAATCATATTTACTTGTTGGGTCAATATTTTATTCTGAGCCAATATAGCATTCAGAGTATCAATCTCAAGAACTCCTTTCTTCTGAGCTATCCCATTATTCACAGGATTCCTTTCAGAAGTGAACATGAATTGGTTATTTGCAACCATTTCAATGAGTTCCTGAGCTTCTGCAGGCGTCTTCTTCAGATGAAGAGATCCTCCAGCAGAGCTATCCAATGACATCTTAGATAGTTCAGATAGACCATCATAGAAAATACCTATGATGCCCCATTTTGAAAGCATGTCAGAAGGACATCTTCGGATTAATTGCTTGTATCTTTCCCAAGTTTCATAGAGGGAATCACCTTCCTTTTGTCTGAATGTTTGGACCTCCACTCTAAGCTTGCTCAATTTTTGAGGTGGAAAAAACTTTGCCAAGAAGGCATTGACTAGCTTTTCCCAAGAGTTCAGGCTTTCTTTAGGTTGTGAATCTAACCATGTTCTAGCTTTGTCTCTTATAGCAAAAGGAAAAAGCATAAGCCTGTAGACTTCAGGGTCAACCCCATTGGTCTTGATAGTGTCACAGATTTGCAAGAATTCAGCTAAGAACTGATGAGGATCTTCCAATGGAAGTCCATGAAACTTGCAATTCTGTTGCATTAGAGAAACTAATTGAGGCTTAAGCTCAAAGTTGTTTGCTCCGATGGCAGGGATTGAGATGCTTCTCCCATAGAAGTCAGGAGTAGGTGCAGTAAAGTCACCAAGCACCTTTCTTGCATTGTTGGCATTATTGTTTTTGGCTGCCATGGTTTCTTCTTCCTTGAAAAGCTCTGTTAGGCCCTCTAAAGAGAATTGTTCTTTAGCTTCTCTTAGCTTTCTCTTCAAGGTCCTTTCAGGTTTAGGATCAGCTTGAACAAGTATGCCTTTATCTTTGTTCCTGCTTATATGAAAGAGAAGAGAACAAGAAAGTAGGGAATCCTCTATGTCACAGTATAGAGATTCCTTGAGGTGTCAGAGGAAAAGAAGAATAGAAGGAGGAGGTAGATAGAAGAGAATTCGAACATATAAAGAAGGATAGAGTTCAAATTTCACCTTGAGGAGGAGTGTTAGTCCTTTAAATAGAAGTATGTGAGAAGATGGGAAGAATTTTCGAAAATTAAAGTAAAAGATTTTGAAATAATTAAAAGAAATTTTGAAAATTTGATTGATGATTTTCGAAAACTAAAATTGGGAAAGAAATTAAGTGATTTTTGAAAAAGATTTTGAAATTAGAAATCAAAAAGATATGATTGAGAGTTAATTTTGAAAAAGATTTGATTGAAAAGATATGATTGAGAAGATATGATTGAAAATCAGACTAAAAAGAGAAAGTTGTTAAAATTAAAGTTGATTACTTGACTAACAAGAAATTAGAAGATATGATTCTAGAATTAAAACTTTTGATCCTTTCTTAATAGGCAAGTAACAACTAGAAAATTTTTGAAGTAAATCTTTAATTATAACAAGGATTTTCGAAAATTAAAAAAAATGGAAAGAAATTGATTTTGAAGAGATATGATTGAAAAGATATGATTTGAAAAAGATTTGATTTTGAAAAATTATGAAGATTTGAAAAAAAATTTGGATTAAAAACAAAATCTTCCCTCTAGTGTCCTTCTGGCGTTAAACGCCCAGAATGGCATCCATTCTGGCGTTTAACGCCCAAAATCATACCTTTTTGGGCGTTAAACCCCCAGCCAGGTACCCTGGCTGGCATTTAAACGCCAGTTTTCCTTCTTCACTGGGCGTTTTGAACGCCCAGCTTTTTCTGGTTGATTCCTCTGCTGAATGTTCTGAATCTTCAATTCTCTGTATTATTGACTTGAAAAGACACAATTTTGAAAATATTTTTGGATTTTTAATGATGAGAAACAATAAAAATTTTAACTAAGATCAAATAAACAATGCATGCAAGACACCAAACTTAAATATTTTCATATAAGAGACACTAACAAATTGAGAATGCATATGAGAAACAACAAAACACACAAAACAAGAGAATTTAAAGATCAGAGCAATGAAATCATCAAGAACAACTTGAAGATTAATGAAGAACATAATGCATATATTCGAAAATGCAAGAAGAATGCAATTGACACCAAACTTAAAAATTGATACTAGACTCAAACAAGAAACATAAAATATTTTTTATTTTTATGATTTTATAAAATTTTTTGTGATTTTCAAAACTTATATAGAAAAGAAAATAAAGAGATTCAAAACTTTTAATAAGAATTCCAGGAATCATGCAATGTTAGTCTAAAGCTTTAGTCTAAAAAGATTATACATGTTTGGCCAAGCTTCAACAGGACATTACATTCAGCAGCTAAATTGATGAGAATCAATCAGCTTTTGTGATGATAAGAACATCACCTTGAAACTCTAGAATTCATTCTTAAAAATTCTGAAAAGTACCTAATCTAAGTAACAAGATGAACCGTCAGTTGTCCAAACTCGAACAATCCCCGGCAACGGCGCCAAAAACTTGGTGCACGAAATTGTGATCAGCAACAATGGCGCCAAAGGACTTGGAGCTCTCAAACGTGAATCACACTTTGTCACAATTCCGCACAACTAACCAGCAAGTGCACTGGGTCGTCCAAGTAATAAACCTTACGTGAGAAAGGGTCGATCCCACGGAGACTGTCGGCTTGAAGCAAGCTATGGTCAGCTTGTAAATCTCAGTCAGGCTAATTCAGATGGTGATAGAGAATTGATAATTAAAAGATAAATAAAACATAAAATAAAGATAGAGATACTTATGTAATTCTTTGGTTGGAATTTCAGATAAGCGTATGAAGATGCTTTGTTCCTCCTGAACCTCTGCTTTCCTATTGCCTTCTTCCAATCATTCATACTTCTTTTCATGGAAAGCTTTATGTTGGGCATCACCGTTGTCAATGGCTACTTCCCGTCCTCTCAGTGAAAACGTTCCAAATGCGTTGTCACCACACGGCTAATCATCTGTCGGTTATCGATCATGTCGGAATAGGATCCATTGATCCTTTTGCGTCTGTCACACGCCCCACAATCGCGAGTTTGAAGATCGTCACAATCATCCCTTCCCAGATCCTACTCAGAATACCACAGGCAAGGTTTAGACGTTCTGGATCTCAGGAATGACCGCCAATAATTCTGGCCTATACTACGAAGGTTCCAATCTTAGATTAGAAACCCAAGAGATACACATTCAAGCCATTGCAAGTAGAACAGAGGTGGTTGTCAGGCACATGTTCATAGGTGAGAATGATGATGAGTGTCACGGATCATCACATTCATCAAGTTGAAGAACGAATGAATATCTTAGAGAAGAAATAGACTTGAGTTGAATAGAAAAACAATAGTACTTTGTATTAATTCATGAAGAACAGCAGAGCTCCACACCTTAATCTATGGTGTGTAGAAACTCCACCGTTGAAAATACATAAGTGATAATGGTGTAAGCATGGCCGAATGGCCAGCCTCCAAGGTCTAGGGACTAAACGTCCAAAGATGTGTCAAAAGATGTAAATACAATAGCAAAAGGTCCTATTTATAGAGAACTAGTAGCCTAGGGTTTACAGAAATCAGTAATTAATGCAGAAATCTTCTTCCGGACCCACTTGGTGTGTGCTTGGGCTGAGCATTGAAGCTTCCATGTGTAGAGACTTTTCTTGGAGTTAAACGCCAGCTTTTGTGCCAGTTTGGGCGTTTAACTCCAGCTTTTGTGCCAGTTTTGGAGTTAAACGCCAGAATTCTTGAGCTGACTTGGAACGCCTGTTTGGGCCATCAAATCTCGGGCAAAGTATGGACTATTATATATTGCTGGAAAGCCCAGGATGTCTACTTTTCAACGCAATTGAGAGCGCGCCAATTGGGTATCTGTAACTCCAGAAAATCCACTTCGAGTGCAGGGAGGTCAGAATCCAATAGCATCTGCAGTCCTTTTTCAGCCTCTGAATCAGATTTTTGCTTAGGTCCCTCAATTTCAGCCAGAAAATACCTGAAATCACAAAAAAATACACAAACTCATAGTAAAGTCCAGAAGAGTTATTTTTATTTAAAAACTAATAAAAATATAATAAAAACTAATTAAAATATACTAAAAACATACTAAAAATAATGCCAAAAAGCGTATAAATTATCCGCTCATCACCCCTCCCTGCCACAACTTCATAATTTCCTTCTGTACCACTTCCTTCATGATTGGGTTCAGCCTCCTTTGGGATTGAATGGATGGTTTGGCATCATCTTCCAACAGTATTTTATGCATGCATATGGCCGAATTGATCCCTTTCAGGTCAGCGAGGGTCCATCCAATGGCATCTTTATGCTTTTGCAACACTTGGAGAAGCTCATTCTCTTGATCTTGGCTGAGGGATGAGTTTATGATCACTGGGTAGCTTTCATTCTCGCCTAGGTATGCATACTTGAGAGTGGTTGGCAGTGCCTTGAGTTCAAGTTTTGGTGCTTCTAACTTTTCATTCTCTTCCTTTGGTGCACCTTGTATATGAATTTCTGCTATTGCGGCCTCTTCACTAGACGTTGATTCCTCCTCTGTCAACCTTTCAGGTTCTTCTTCTTCAAAGCTCTCATGCTCTGCATCTTCCAGTGAGTCCAACCTCATACATTCTTCCAATTGTTCTGGTGGGTAACTCATGGCCTTGAACACATTGAATGTCATCTTTTCATTGTGTAATCTCAGGATGAGGTCACCTTTTTGGACATCAATGACAGCTCCAGTAGTAGCTAAGAATGGTCTTCCCAGGATGATGGAGGCCTTGGTTTCCTCCTGCATTTCCAACACCACAAAGTCTGGTGGGAAGATAAAATCCCCCACCTTCACCAGCAAATCTTCTACTACACCATGAGGGAACTTGATGGATCGGTCTGCCAGTTGTAGGGCCATTTTTGTTGGCTTAGCCTCCTCGATCTTCATTTTTCTCATCATAGCTACTGACATCAGATTTATGCTGGCTCCTAAGTCACATAGAGCCTTCTCCACTGTGATCTCCCCTATAATACAAGGGATCTGGAAGCTCCCAAGATCCTTCAATTTCTGGGACAGTTTATGCTGAATGATAGCACTTCATTCTTCGGTTAGTATCACAGTTTCGTTGCTCTTCCAACTTCTCTTCTTAGTCATCAATTCCTTCAAGAACTTGGCATAGAGCGGCATTTGCTCTATTGCTTCAGCAAAGGGTATGTTAATCTGTAATTTCTTGAAGATTTCTAAAAATCTGGAGAACTGGCTGTCATCCCCTTTCTTCTTCAGTTGCTGAGGATATGGGACTTTGGGAACATAGGGCTTCAGCTCTCCTTCCTTTTGATGTGAGTTGGAGGTGGGGACTTGAACTTCATCTTGTTCCTCCTTCTTTCCAACTGAATCTTTCTCTTGTGGTTGCTTGGGAGTCTCCTTCAATTCCTTTCCACTTCTGAGGTTGATAGCCTGACACTCCTCCCTTTGGTTTGAGTCAGTATCGCTGCGAGGGTTGTGGTTGGGAGTTTGCTTGAATAGGTAGCCAATTTGTGTCTCAAGTTTCTTGATGGCAGCATCTTGATTCTGCATATTGGACCGCACTTCTTCTCGGAATGCCTTACTGTCTTGAATCTCTTTGCATATGCCTTCAAGTAGTTTCTCAATCCTTGAGAGTCTGTCATCAGATGATGGTGGGTTGGGATCGGAGTGATGAGAAGGGTTGTTTTGGTTTTGGTATGGAAGTGGAGAGGTGTTGTTAGGGTGGTGTTGATATCATCTCTGTGTGGACTGTTGGTGAGTTGCATGGTTGTTGGGGTTGTGACGTCTCTGATCTTGGCTTTGATCTTGTTGATTTCCCCACCCAAAGTTTGGGTGATTCCTCCAACCAGGATTGTAGGTCTTGGAGTATGGATCATGGGTCTTCCTGGGTGAGTTTCCAACGTAGTTGGCTTGTTCTTGCTCATCCTTTGCCTCTGCATTCACTCCCTCTTGGGTTGCTGATGAGGTGGTGATTGCTGCTACTTGGTTCCTCTCCATCTTCTTGGTGAGGTCAGCCAGCTGCTTAGTAATAAGCTTGTTTTGGGCCAGCAGTGCATCCACATTGTTTAGCTCCATCGCTCCTCTAGTGTTGCCTCTTTCAGAAGCATAGAAGTAGTCATTCTCAGCTACAGTCTCAATGACATCTATGGCTTCTTCAATGGTCTTCTTCTTGTTCAGAGATCCCCCGGATGAATGGTCTACTGCCTTCTTTGATTCATAAGAAAGGCCTTCATAGAAAATGTGTAGCTGCACCTATTCATTGAACATATCTGGTGGACACCTTCTTGTCAGGTCCTTAAACCTCTCCCATGCTTTATATAGAGTCTCACCATCTTGCTGCCTGAAGGTTTGCACCTTAACTCTCAGCCTGTTGATCCGTTGAGGAGGATAGAATCTTGCCAAGAATTTGTTCACCACATCTTCCCAAGTTGCTAAACTCTCCTTTGGAAAGGATTCCAGCCATTTAGATGCCTTGTCCTTGAGTGAGAAAGGGAACAGAAGTAATCTATAGGTGTCAGGATGAATACCATTAGACTTCACAGTATCACATATCCTCAGGAAGGTGGTAAGATATTTATTGGGGTCTTCTTGGACACTCCCTTCGAATGAACAATTGTTCTGAACAAGGGTGATGAGCTGTGGCTTTAGTTCAAAGTTGTTGGCATGTATGGTTGGCCTTTGGATGCTACTCCCGCAATTTCCTGGGTTTGGATTGATGTACGAACCCAAAACCCTTCTCTCTTGCCCAGCCTGATGTGCTGGTCCTTCTCGGCCATGGTTGTGAGCCTCTTCTTCATGATGATTCTCCATATTCTCATCCATATCTGGTTCAAAGTACTCCTCCTCTTCCTCAGCACCAACTACTTTCTTTCCTCTTGCTTCCCTCCTTAATCTAAGGAAGGTCCTCTCAGGTTCAGAATCAAAAGAAGTTGAAGCCCCGCTTCTTCTCCTTGTCATACAACCAACAAGGCACAAGCAAGGAAATAGTTGCAGAAAGTAATTTCTACAGAAATACTGTTAGTGTGAGTGATGCAATATATCAAACAGTTAGTGGTTTAGTGGACTGAATTGTAAACAACTAAGAAAATGGGTAGGGGAAGGGGAAGAAAATAACTGAACAGAAAGTAAATTACTCAAATGAACTTAAATCAAACAAAAGAAAAATGCTCAATCTAGTTATCCTCCAATTTAATCATTGTTGATACAAAATCAATCCCCGGCAATGGCGCCATAAACTTGATGCACGAAAACTTGTCTCTCAACAATTTTCCTTTGGCAAGTATACCGAATTGTCGTCAAGTAAAAACTCACAATAGAGTGAGGTCGAATCCTACAGGGATTGATTGGTCAAACAACTTTAATTGGAAGAATGTTCTAGTTGAGCTAAGCAGAATTTGGTTTGAGAGTTGCAAGAAATTAAATGGCGGGAAAGTAAATAGCAGAAAATGTAAATGCTGGAAGTAAAGAGCTGAAAATAAATGGCGGAAAGTAAATTGCAGGATTGTAAATGGGAATGGGGAAGATGCTCATAAAAGTAAATTGCAGAAATTAAAAAGAATGGGTAAAATCAGAATGGGGAATTCATTGGGTTTAGGAGATGTTGCATTCTCCGGATCAATTTCATTTTCATCTCTTCCTCAATCAATGCGTTCATTGATCTCCTTGGCAATCTTAAGTGATCGAATTACAATTCCTTGTAATTTAATCTCTCAAATCTTGATCAATAGCTAATTTCTTGGTCAATTGCTCATGAGAAGAGATGAAGTATGGTCATTGATTATACCACATGCATTCCCAAATCAACTGTTGGTAGAATTATAGTCACCATATCCTTCCAACCCCAATTTGGTCCAACATGAGAAAGCATTTCTAGCATGATCTCTTCATTCCTCTTCCAAGGTTCAGAAGAGATCCAAGTATGAAAAGCTTCTTTTCCAAGATAACTACCCAATTGGATGAAGATTGAAAGCTTTCTAGTAAAATCAAGAGAAAAGATAGAAGAAGAATAATGAAAACTAAGATTGATCCATCAAATTACAACAGAGCTCCCTAACCCAATGAAGGGGGTTTAGTTGTTCATAGCTCTGGAAATGGAAAACAAAGATGGAAAACACATTCTCAAAAATAAACTAGAAGTGCAGAGTAAATTATACAGAGAGTAGTTCTCAAATTTCCAACTCCCCAAAAGCTCTCCTCTCTAATTCAAAACTACCCCTATATATACTACTCTTCTGATCTTCTAGTTAGTTCTTCAAGTCTTGGATATGGGCCTTTGGATCTTGAGTTTGAAGCAGTTATCCTCTTTAGTGGGCTTAGCTTTACTTGCAGAGAGAAAGTGTGAAGTAGGCAGGGTATTTAGCTAAGGACGTTAATGGCGTTAACGTTAAGTGATAGTGTGGGTTCGAGAACGTTGGTGACAATCACCTTTTTCACTAACGTTCCTAACCCATGGATGATCCATGTTAACTTCAACGTTAGTGGCACCAACGTGACCACTAACGTTGCCTCTTGGTCCTTCGCACACGTTATTGGGACTCACCTTTTCCAATAACGTTGAGAGTCCTCCCTTCCTCCTACGTTAGAGTCCACGTTAACTAAATGTTAACTTAGTTAACGTGGCTCTTAACGTAGGCTTGCCAATCCTTCGAGAACATTAGTGACACTTACCTTTGTCACTAATGTTCCAAGATGCCCCTACTTCCCACGTTAGAATCCACCTTAACTAGGTTAACGTGGCTTCTAAC
Organism: Arachis hypogaea; assembly: GCF_003086295.3. NCBI lineage: Eukaryota > Viridiplantae > Streptophyta > Magnoliopsida > Fabales > Fabaceae > Arachis > Arachis hypogaea. The sequence goes on from NC_092047.1 coordinate 53,978,415, forward strand.
GTGGTGATGATAGCCATCTCTAACGTTAGTGACAAAGGTGAGTGTCACTAATGTTGGCTCATCATCCTTTCCTCCACGTTAGCTTCCACGTTAACTAAGTTAACGTGGGAGTTAACGTGGCTCATAGTGGCTCATTGTGGCTCATTCCAACGTTAGTGACAAAGGTGAGTGTCACTAACGTTGGCAATTATTTGTTTTCTCCACGTTAGCTTCCACGTTAACTAAGTTAAGTTAACGTGGGAGTTAACGTGGCTCAAAGTGGCTTAGACCAACGTTAGTGACAAAGGTAAGTGTCACTAACGTTGGCCATTCTTTTGCTTCCCAATGTTAGAGTCCACGTTAACTAAGTTAACGTGGCCCTTAACGTGGCCAATATGAGCTTGGTCCAACGTTAGTGACAAAGGTGAGTGTCACTAACGTTGGCTCCACTTTCTTCTTCCACGTTAGAGTTTGCTTAACTTAGTTAACGTGACTCTTAACGTGGGCTATGATGGCTTCGAGGACGTTATTGGCGATTACTTTTCTCATTAACGTTGCAAGCTAGCTCCCATTCCACATTAGTAGTCACGTTAGTTAGACTAACGTGGCTGCTAACGTGGTTCTTTCTTGCTTCCTTTGTCCTGAAATCAAGTAATAAAGTGCATCAAAGTTCTAATCCTCATCATGAGACATGCATCATCCAATTTGTCATTTAATTCATGCAAAATTCTCATGAAATCATGTAAAGTGCACCATGCTTGCTTGAATCAAGATGTAAGTGAAATTCTACCCAAAACTTGCTTATTTCCTAAGAAAATGCATGAAACTACCATAAAAAAGTAAAGAAAAGGTCAGTGAAATTGGCCAAAATGCCCTGGCATCACTTCCTACTGTTCCGCCTGTATCCCAGGTTCACTTTGCCCCTGCTCTGTTTCCTCCCATCACCACTGTGCACCACTGTGAGTTCGCCGCTGTCACTACTCCTGGGCGGCGCCACCACCACCCATTTCCTTTCCTTTTCCATTTCTGCTTCTGCATTCCAGGTTCTCGATACCTCTGCTCTGTTTTCTTTACTGTCTTTTATCAATTTTGCTTAGTTAGTTTTAGTTAGCTAGTTGATTAATTTTGCATATTGGGTTGGATAGAAATAATTGCGGTTAGGTAGTTAGGTTGTGGTTAGAGGATTCTAGGCCTAATAATTACTCCATTTGTGTTCATTTGTTTGAATGTTACATGATGAGTATGATGAGTGGTGTGCTCTATTTTATATGTACTATTTCACTCCTGTATTGCTTGTTTAATGTTTCCAAGTCATGTGAATTCCCTGATTGTGTTACATGTTTAATATACTGAATTCATAAGACTAATTCTTATTGCTGTTTGCTATCCGGGAACGTCCAATTTACTACCGAAATGCTGCCCGAAATTTTAGAAACTGTTTTGGTCTTAACTTGGTACCTCGAATTGGATTTGGTATTTTAGAAATTCAGTTTTACTTGACCTCCACCAAGTCAATTCCCAGGTCCCTCGGGTTAGCCTTTCCGTTTTCATTTTGACTCCCGTGATACCGGTGCACGAATTGTAAATCACACTTTTCACAACTCGGACCACTAACCAGCAAGTGCACTAGGTCGTCCAAGTAATACCTTACGTGAGTAAGGGTCGATCCCACGGAGATTGTCAGCTTGAAGCAAGCTATTGTTATTTTGTAATTCTTAGTCAGGAAATTAATAATAAAAATGGTTCGGTTTATGAAAAGTAATTAACATAAAATAAATAATACTTGTTATGCAGTAATGGAGAACAGATTAAGGTTTTGGAGATGCTCTGTCTTCTGAATCTCTGCTTTCCTACTGTCTTCTTCTTCACGCACGCATGTCTCCTTCTATGGCAAGCTGTATGTTAGTGGATCACTGATGTTAATGGCTACCATCCATCCTCTCAGTGAAAATGGTCCAAATGTGCTGTCACTGCACGGCTAATCATCTGTCGGTTCTCACACATGTTGGAATAGAATCCGTTGATTCTTTTGTGTCTGTCACTCCGCCCAACACTCGTGAGTTTGAAGCTCGTCACAGTCATCCCTTTCCAAATCCTTCTCGGAATACCACAGACAAGGTTTAGACTTTTTGGATCTCAGGAATGGCCGCCAATAATTTTAGCCTATACCACGAAGACTCTGATCATGAACCAGGAGGCTAAGAGATACACACTCAAGCAAGTGCAGAAAGAACGGAGGTGGTTGTCAGGCACACGTTCATAGGTGAAAATGATGATGAGTGTCATAGATCATCACATTCATCAGGGTGAAGTGCGAGTGAATATCTTAGAATAGAAACAAGCGTGATTGAATAAAAAACAATAGTAATTGCATTAATTCATCGAAACAAAGAAAAGCTCCTCATCCCCAATCATGGGGTTTAGAGACTCATGCCGTCAGAAAATACAATGTGAAGTGTAAAAAATGTCATGAGGTTCATAGTAAGTCTCTAAAAGTAGTATTCATACTAACTAGTAGCTAGGGTTTACAGAAAATGAGTAAACTAAGATGGATAGTGCAGAAATCCACTTCTGGGGCCCACTTGGTGTGTGCTTGGGCGGAGCATTGAGCTTTACATGTGTAGAGGCTTCTCTTGGAGTTAAATTCCAGGTTGCAGCTTGTTTGTGGCGTTTAACTCTGGTTTGTAACCTATTTCTGGCGTTTAACTTCAGAATAGGGCAAGAAGTTGGCGTTTAAATACCAGTTTGCATCATCAAAACTCGGGAAAAGTATGGTCGATTATATATTGCTGGAAAGCCCTGGATGTCTACTTTTCAACACAATTGAGAGTGCGCCAATTGGTTTCTATAGCTCGAGAAAATCCATTTCGCGTGAAGCAGGGTCAAAATCCAACAGCATCTGCAGTCATTTTTCATCCTCTGAATCAGATTTTTGCTCAGGTCCCTCAATTTCAGCCAGAAAATACCTGAAATCACAGAAAAACACACAAACTCATAGTAAAATCTAGAAATGTGATTTTTGCATAAAAACCAATAAAACTATACTAAAAAGTAGCTAGATCCTACTAAAAACTATATGAAAATACCCCCAAAAATCGTATAAAATATCCGCTCATCACAACACCAAACTTAAAATGTTGCTTGTCCTCAAGCAACTAGATAAAAAAAACAGAATAGAAAGAAAATCAAGAGGCAATAACATCTCAGAGTTTCATATGAAGCTCAAATTCTCATTAGATGAGCGTGGTAAGTAGCTTTTTGCTTCCAAATAGTTTGGGCACCTCCATTTATCCTTTGAAGTTCAGAATGATTGGCATCTATTGGAACTCAGAATTCAAATAGTGTTATTGATTCTTCTACTTTAGTATGTTGATTCTTGAACACAACTATTTTATGAGTCTTGGCCGTGGCCCTAAGCACTTTATTTTCCAGTATTACCACCGGATACATAAATGCCATAGACACATAACTGGGTGAACCTTTTTAGATTGTGACTTAGCTTTGCTAAAATCCCCAGTCAGAGGTGTCCATAGTTCTTAAGCACACTCTTTTTTTGCTTTGGATCACGACTTTAACCGCTCAGTCTCAAGCTTTTCACTTGACACCTTCATGCCACAAGCACATGGTTAGGGATAGCTTGGTTTAGCCGCTTAGGCCGGGATTTTATTCCTTTGGACCCTCCTATCCATTAATGCTCAAAGCCTTGGATCATTTTTATTACCCTTGCCTTTTGGTTTATAGGGTTACTAGCTTTTATTTTTGCTGCTTTTTCTTGCTTCAAGAATCAATTTCATGATTTTTCAGATTATCAATAACATTTCTCTTTTTCATCATTCTTCAAGAGCCAATAGTTTTAACATTCATAAATATCAAATTCAAAAGACATATGCACTATTCAAGCATTCATTCAGAGAACAAAAAGTATTGCCACCACATATAAATAACTTGAATTTTTCTTATTAAAAACTAAAAAATAAAATTGCCTCCTTATTCTAAAAATCTGCTATTTTATTCATGTTCAACGTTGATAAGAAAGATAAATTATAACTTATTTGGGGATAGAAAAATAAAAAAATAAAGATACTAATTACTACTACTCATATAACTTCTAAGGTAGATTTCTAATAGTAAAAGTTATCACAGAGTTAAGACTAAGATTAGGACTCAACAACCTTTATTTTGGGAGATGGATGCTCCTTTAGTCTATGGGGTGCTTGGCCCTTCAAGAGACAGCTTCTAGCGCTTCAGCTCTTGTAGGTCACGCCCTTGCTCCTGTTGTTCCCTCAGCAGTTTGCAGAGCATGCTATTTTGAACTTGCTGTTCTTCTTTTAGTTGATCCATATCTTCTTGCAGCTTGGTGACAGAGACTTTTAGGCGGGTCCAGTAGTTAATCTGAGGGATTTCTGGGAGGAACTCCTGTCCCCTCCTTTTGATGGAGTTGTCTTGCACCTGTTGTCCTTCCATTGATTTTTTTGTGATTGGGTGCTCGACTGAGATATACTCATCCGCTCCCATCTTTACCCCAGTATCCTTGCATAGCAGAGATATTAAGCTTGGGTAAGCTAATTTGGCTTCATTGGAGTTCTTGTTTGTAATTGTGTAGAGCTCACACGAAATCAGATCTTGAATCTCCACTTCGTTTCCCTACAAAATACAATGGATCATAATTGTTCTTTTGAGGGTAACCTCAGAGCGGTTACTGGTGGGCAATATGGAACGCCCAATGAAGTCCAGCCAGCCCCTAGCGACTTGTTTGAGATCCCCTCTCTTGAGTTGATTTGGGACACCCTTTGTGTTGGTTGTCCACTTTGTTTCAGGGATGCATATGTCCTTTAGAACTTGGTCCAAGCGCTTATCTGATCTCACCATTCTCTTACTAAAGGAATCCGGATCATCTTGTAGTTGCTGCAGCTTGAAGATCTCTCTTATTTTGCCAATGTGGAAGTAAATAGCTTTCCCTCTGACCATGGTTCAAAAGGTGTAAAAGGTGATTCCAGCCCTTCTCTGCCTATCTGTTTGCCACACATTTGCGTAGAATTTCTGAACCATATTTCTTCCCACCTTTGTCTCAGGATTAGCTAGGGTTTCCCAGCCCCTTCTTCGAATTTGCTCTTGTATCTCCGGATATTCGTCTTCTTTCAGATCTAATTTAATTTCTGGGATCACTGATCTTAGACCCATTATTCTGTAGTAATGGTCTGCATGTTCTTTTGTTAAGAACTTCTCCTGATTCCAAAGTGGTTTTGAAATATTCTCTTTCTTGCCTCTTGAAGTGGTTTGTTTTCCTTTAGGAGCCATGATCTTAGTGAGTCTTAGCTTAGTGATCACGCAAAGCACACCAAACTTAGAGGTTTGCTTGTCCTCAAGCAAAAGAAAGGAGAGGAGACGAATAGAAGGAGAGGCAAGTTCGAATTGTGGAGGAGAGGGGGATGGCCGAATGGGAATTTAAAGAGGAGGGGGTAGGTTCGAAAATTTTGAAAAAGATATGATAGAAGATATGATTTGTAAAAAGATAATTATGATATGCAAAAAGATGTAGTTTTAAAATTGAAAAGATAAGAGAGATATTTGAAAAGGGTAAATCTAATTTTTTTGAAAAGATAGTATGATGATTTAGAAAAGATTTGAAAAGAATTCAAAAAGATAGATGAGTTTTGAAAAAGATTTGAAAAGAAGTTGAAGGAGAATGAAGAAAGATTTTATTAATATTTTTTTGAAATTAAAATTGAATTTGAAAGATGATGATTTGTAACATGTATATGCAAGAAATTATGGATGAAATCATGAAAATTTGAAAAAAATAGATTTGGAAAACAAAACTTCCTCCCCTCCACAATCCTGGTGTTAAACGTCCAACTGCTGCTTGTTTTGGGCGTTTAACGCCCATCTGTAGCCTCTTTTGGGCGTTTAATGCCCAGCTGTTGCTTCTGGCTAGCGTTAAACGCCAGAAATCTTTTGTCACTGGGCGTTTTTCTGAACGCCCAGGATGCTGCAAGTTTGGCGTTAAACGCCCAGAATGATACCTATTCTGGCGTTTAACGCCCAGAAAGATATCATTACTGGTGTTAAACGCTCAGTAGAAGCTTCTTTTAGGTGTTTAACGCCCAAATGTACCTCTTATTGGCGTTTTCTTGCCAGTGAGCTCCTTTTTCCTGTTTTGCACTCTGAATCCTTTTGTAACTCTGTGAACTTATGCAATTGATACTTTACCTTGAAGATTATTTATATTAAACTCATATAATTATTATTTAAATAACAAATAAGCATTGCTAATGGCTGGGTTGCCTCCCAGCAAGTGCTTCTTTATTGTCTTTAGTTGGACCTTGCTGAGCTTTTAATCTAGCCTCAGCTTTGAGCATTCTTGCTCAATATTGCCTTCAAGATAATGCTTGATTCTCTGTCCATTAACAATGAACTTCTTATTAGAATCAATGTCTTAAAGCTCCACATAGCCATATGGTGACACGCTTGTAATCACATACGGTCCCCTCCTCCGGGATTTCAGTTTTTCGGGGAATAATCTGAGCCTAGAGTTAAATAGCAGAACCTTCTGTCCTGGTTCAAAGACTCTAGATGACAACTTTCTGTCATGCCACCTTTTTGCTTTCTCTTTGTAAATCTTAGCATTTTCAAAAGCAGTGAGTCTTAATTCCTCTAGCTCATTCAGCTGGAGCAATCTTTTTTCTCCAGCTAATTTGGCATCAAAGTTTAGGAATCTGGTTGCCCAGTAGGCCTTATGCTCCAGTTCCACGGGCAGATGACAGGCCTTACCATACACAAGCTGGTATGGAGAGGTCCGTATAGGAGTCTTGAATGCTGTTCTGTATGCCCACAGAGCATCATCCAAGCTCTCTTGCCCAATCCTTTCTACGGGTACTTACAGTCCGTTCCAGGATTCTTTTTAGTTCTCTATTAGAGACTTCAGCTTGCCCATTTGTCTGTGGATGATATGGAGTTGCCACCTTGTGGCTAATTCCATATCGGACCATAGCAGAGTAAAGCTATTTGTTGCAGAAGTGAGTGCCCCCATCACTTATTAGTGCTCTAGGGACACCAAACCTGCTGAAGATATGTTTCTGGAGGAACTTCAGCACTGTCTTAGTATCATTAGTGGGTGTTGCAATGGCCTCTACCCATTTGGATACATAGTCAACTGCCACCAGAATATAAGTGTTTGAGTATGATGGTGGAAAAGGCCCCATGAAGTCAATACCCCATACATCAAACAACTCAATCTCTAAGATCCCTTACTGAGGCATGGCATAACCATGAGACAGATTACCAGCTCTCTGGCAGCTGTCACAGTTACACACAAACTCTCGGGAGTCTTTATAGAGAGTAGGCCAGTAGAAGCCACATTGGAAGACTTTTGTGGCTGTTCGCTCACCTCCAAAATGTCCTCCATACTGTGATCCATGACAATGCCATAGGATCTTCTGTGCTTCTTCTCTAGGCACGCACCTACGTATTATTCCGTCTGCACATCTCTTAAAGAGATATGGTTTATCCCACAATAGTACTTTGCATCAGTAATTAATTTTTTCGTTTGTTGCCTGCTATACCCCTTGGGTATGAATATTGCAGCTTTATAGTTTGCAATGTCTGCAAACCATGGTGTTTCCAGAATGGCAAACAATTGCTCATCTGGAAAGGTTTCAGAGATCTCAATAGAGGGAAAGGACGCCCCTTCTACTGGTTCTATCCAAGAAAGATGATCAGCCACTTGGTTCTCTGTCTTTTTTCTGTCTCTTATTTCTATATCAAACTCTTGCAGAAGCAATACCCATCTTATGAGCCTGGGTTTTGAATCCTGCTTTGTGAGTAGATATTTAAGAGCAGCATGGTCAGTGTACACAATCACTTTTGATCCTACAAAGTATGATCTAAACTTGTCAATGGCATAGACCACTGCAAGCAACTCTTTTTCTGTGGTTGTGTAATTTTTGTGTGCATCATTTAAAACACGGCTAGCGTAATAAATGACATGCAGAAGCTTGTTATGCCTCTATCCCAGTACTGCATCAATGGCATGGTCACTGGCATCACATTCTAGACATTCATCATACTTGGTTGCGCATTTATTCTGTTATGGTTGTTGTTTGAATGTATGCTTTCTTTGATTGTATTCTATTCACTGTGTTTGTGTTTTGTTTCCTTGTATTCTTTTGTTTGTGTTTTGCTTTTTGTTTTCTTTGTTTTCTCTAGTTATCTGTTTCTTCTATTTACTGCTTCTCGGTATTCTGCTATTTATCTGCTAAACAACACGGAATTAATGAATGTAACTAATAATCTCGGCCCTACTAAGAACTCCCCAGTTCTTACCCCCTTCTCTCCCTTCCTCCCCTTCGGATGGAATCGGGCATGATGTTCTATGAAGTCGAAGATGTATACACTTACGAGGATCCAGTGTACTATGGTTACTACATTCTGAGTGCGGAGCTTCGTATAAGACGTTACACGTTACAAAACCGTCCCTTCCAACATCCTTTGTATAGTCCGTTTTTGATCCTGATGATCCCTACGACTTTCCCTTATCCTGGTTACACCCTGATGCACCTGGACATCCTTTTCCCGATGATCACGAACACTCTATACCAGCTCAACCCTTGAATGAGGTGGCACCTGAGCCTATAATTCCTAATGAGCCTGAGCCTGATTCATCGTTAAAAGCGTAGTTATTTTTGTGAGGTACCCCCTTTTTTTTTGAAAACATTTGGGTTAATAAACTGAATCATTCACAATCAATTTGCAAAAAATAACAAATACCACAGTTATAAACAACCACACATATATACATCTCAACAGTTAATAACATTCGGTTATCCAGCCTTTATTAGAGTAAAGATCTTTAGTTAGAACACCCCTAGATATAGCTAGATAATAACTATATACATATATATACATACAACATCCTAGGTCCTGACCTGTTCAAGAGGTCCCTAAGCAGGCATCTAGGCCAGCCTAGACTCTATACTCACCTAGTCCCTTTAAACTACTAAAGCGAGGGAAAGTATGTTCTACGTCTTCAAAACTCAAGTCAGGTGGAACGTCACCAAAAGGTTGAACATCATCTGCTACTCCTCTGCACAATCAGACATTGCCATATGACATCTCTCTGATACCACATCATGTAGCCACACAACAGGAGTCTCGTACACAGGTTTTAAATTAAAGTTCACGTACAAAGAGGGTGCAGACATTGGCTGGTCTCACAGTATACACATATAAACAAAGAACGAGATTCACCCTAGACTCAGAAGACTACCTAGAGCGGAATCCTTTTTGCATACGATTGTCAGCGAGTTACGGAAGGGAACTCATGCTTCCATCTGAAGGGGGAAGGGAGAGAGAAGGGGTAAGAACTGGGGAGTTCTTAGTAGGGCTGGGGTTATTAGTTAAGTTCATTAATTCCATGTTGTTTTGCAGGTAAATAGCAAAATACAGAAAGCAGTAAATAGAAGATACCGATAAATAGAGAAGATAGAGAAAACAGATAGCAGAACACAAACAGAAGAATACAAGAAAATAACACAAACACAAAGAATAGAATACACATAAAGAAAGTATAGATTCATACAACAAACATAATGGAAGAAATGCACAACCAAGTATGATGCATGTCTAGCCTTAATGCAGGTAATGAGCTCATTTGTCGGTTACATACTCGCTCCCGACGTTACCCAGCAACCTTTGTCTGGATAAGGCTTTCCTGTTCGCAATACCCACTACAAGCAACCTTTGTCTTGTAGGGTATCCACTGCAAGCAACCTTAGTCTTGCAGGGCGGCACTTATTAGCCGATATATGCCCAACACAGTCACTGTAAGCAACCTCTGTCTTACATGAGTACAACAAAATCACTGTAAGCAACCTCTGTCTTACAAGAGCAACAGCACACTTACTGTAAGCAACTTCTGTCTTACAGGAGCACACTGATCTCGATACCTCTATAAGCAACCTCTGTCTTATAGCAAAACATTATAGCAAGGTATCACAGGAAAGCGTTCTCAGTGGTCGTACCACCATCTATCTGACTGCCTCTCTACATAATCATTCTCATTATCATCATTCATTATCATTCTCATTATTCATCATCACTTTCACATTTTTATGCAGTACCTCTTTCTTTCACTATTCAATCATACTATACAAACTTTACAGCTTTTACTTTTACAACATCTTAACTTAAACCATTTCTCTTTATCATATTACTCTGTTCTCTTTGTCTTTATACTCTGATTTGATTACTCTTTTCTCTTGATCACTTTACTCTACTCTGGTTACTCTATTCTCAATATCTCTTTACTCTGCTCTGGTTACCCTTTTCTCTATAATCTCTTTATTCTGCTCTGATTTCTCTGCTTAACGTATGTATTTAAAGCTTATGTAAATTTTGGTATGAATAGTTAGCCTGTCCCAAGTATAGGTTCATTAAGTATATATTGAAATAGTTTAACTTTTCATATTATACCTAACCCTAGCCGCAACTCAAGGACTAACTATGTTGCCCTAGTTCGTTCACTAATTTCTGTCTGTTTTTCTATCATTAAAACTTTACAGACTTTCTCTTTGATTTTTATCTCTTCTTTAACTTCTTATTTTTCCTTTATCTTTGCCTCACTATCATGTTATTATCACTCCCTAAGTATTTTATGAAGGTAATTATGAGATTCTGCGCTTAAAGTTGTCTTTCTAAAACTTTTACAGAAAACTGCCTTTTCTGCATTATTTTATTATTTTTATTAAAACATTATTTTTAATTAAATATTATTATTTAATATTTTATTATTATTTATTATTTTATCATTAAATTTTCGAAAATTAACTTTACTTTAACCTTTAACCTTTAAAATTCACTTTTTACCACCCGTAACTTTTAATATTTCTACTATTAACACCCTAACTTTAAGAAATTACCAAATAACCCCTTAAATACCAAAAAATTTACTTCCTTGCCCTTTTAAAGATCTAAAACTTGTTCTTCATTTTTCTTCATCACACTCAAAGTGTTCTTCGTGTTCTTCGTAAATTCTTCAAATTCTTTCTCTGTTTTTACCCATTTTTCAGTCTTTTCAGCAACCGATTTTTACCATAATTCAAATTAAATTAGCAGCCACTAAAACCCCATCTTTTCTATATGATTTTAACACAAATTGAACCCCAATTTAAGGATTAGGGTTCGTTTTTCTAGCTGCACTCAAGGACATGTTTCATAGCTTGAATATCATCAAATTTCATCAAATTTTCACCAAAATTGCAACAAGAATCACTCATATAAATCATCAATTTCAAGCACAACCAAACTATATCATAATCACACAACTCAAACACAATTAATCAAGATTAAATTCTTCAAACCCTACCTGGTTTTGCTACTCCTAATTCGGTTATACTTTCAGGTGGTCCTTAAGCACTTTTTCCTCCTAAATCACATCAAGAACAACTTTAAATCCACAAACCCTCAACTGACCAAATCTCTCTCAGCAGGTTAGGAAGGGATATCTCACCTTAGACTTGCTTGAAATTAACATTTCTTGGCCCTCAAGTCAAGTTAAGCATTATTCGTAAGGAAGAACATCAAGAAAATACATGTTTAAGCATGTTTCCTTGAAAACCGAATTGAAGAGGGAGGGAGACAGCCATCTCACCTTATTTCCAGCCTTGATATGTTATATGGTTATGTAGAGGAAGAAGAGAGGATCCTTTTGGTGAAATCAGAGTTTTGATTTGAGTTTTAGTTCAGAAGAAATCAAGCTTTGAAGATTTAAGTGTCATGAAAGTTTCTCTCTTTTCTCTCTTGTTATTTTTGGCCAAAATGATGAAATGTGACAGTCTTGGAGTGTCTTGGGGTTGTAGGGTAAGTTGTGATTGGTTGGCTAGGAGGTGGATTAAAATAATATTAAAATATCTTAGGTGTATAACTACTAAAACTAGATGTATCGGAACACTTGTAAAAACATCTCTAGAAATTATTTTCTGAGCTACTTGCATAAATGACACTAGTAACATATTTAATATGAGAATAGAACATGTATTATGAGGCCTTAGCATTGCTAAATTCATCAGGGAGTGCTAGTGCTAAGCTGCACCAGTAAACTTTGAACCCAGTTAAACCGATTTTCGGTTTTTAACTAAAACTGACTAGGTAACCTTATAATATCATTCAAGAAGCTTCTAATACTAATATAATGATAATATTATCCTATTATCTCTCTTCTCTCATGAATCAAGTCTGGTTCATCAAACTAAGATTATTTACGAAAAATAGGATCAAAACTCCAAACCGATACGGTTCAAAAACTAGGTTCTTCGTGACTGCATTATCGAGCTTGCCTCAAAAAGTTCTAGCTTAAATAAGATGTAACGACAATGAGGATCGAGATACTTGATGATATAGCAGTGGTTCTCCCCTTATTGATCTTCCGGAGAAATCAGTACTTTCAGAAAAGATGCCGCATACTCGAAAATCAAGGTTGTTACATTCTACCTTCCTAAAAGAAAATTTTGCCCTCAAAATTTCAGCCACGTGCAAGAATCCTTCTTCAAGCGGTCTATTTCCTTCAATCCATCCTAACGAAGAGATAGGTCCGTTCCTTACAACATCCAAATCTCGCACAGCCATAGCCATGAAGATCATAACAGCTATGAAGATAGCTGTGGCTCACGTCGATTCATCGTTCGGAGCTCGATTAAACCATGTCTATTCACAGTCTTTGAGGATTTAGCTCAAAACTACTTGCTTTGATGGGAGGTATACAGATGCTACTCCCATATGCAGTAGTAATGGTGTTAGCATATGATCCCAGAGTCCTTCTGGACTGTTCATTTCCATTTAGGTCCATGATGGATAAAATAGAATTGATATAAATTGCAAACAAAATATATTTTTGTTTTTATTTTATTTAAGTAGAACAAACCAAATTATTAAGATAAATAAAAATAATAAGATAAAATAAAATAATTAGAAATTAAAATGTAAATTTCGAAACCAAGAGAAAAATAAATTTGAAAATGAAAATAATTACTTAATTAAGAAGATTTGAAAAACTTCGGATATGACTTTTGAAAAAGATTTTGAATTTTGAAATTTCAAAACTAAGATAAGATAGAATAGAAAGTTTTAAAATTAAAATCTGAATTTTTAAAGGAAAATTCGAAAATTAATTAAAATAAAGAGAAAATATATTTTTGAATTTAATGAAGAAAGAAAAAAATAGTAAAAATGACAACAAACTAAAATTTTTAGATCAAAACAAAAGAAACAAACAGGAAAACTTTGAATATCACGATGAATGCTAAGAACAACTTTTGAAAAATTTTTAAGAAAATAGAAACACAAAGGACACCAAACATAAAAATTGAAACTAAACTCAAACAGAAAAACTCAATTATTAGTTTATAAAAAATTTCAAAAAGAATTTGAAAAAGAAAATAAGGATTTAAAAACTTTTAACGAAAAACAATAATAGAAGACTCTAAAGCAAAAAGAAAAATTTTTCCTAATCTAAGCAACAAAATAAACCGTCAGTTTTCCAAACTCGAACAATCCTCGGCAACGATGCCAAAAACTTGGTACACGAATTGTAAATCACACTTTTCACAACTCGTACCACTAAGCAACAAGTGCACTGGGTCGTCCAAGTAATACCTTACGTGAGTAAGGGTCGATCCCACGGAGATTGTTGGCTTGAAGCAAGCTATGGTTATTTTGTAATTCTTGGTCAGGAAATTAATAATAAAAATGGTTGGGTTTATGAAAAGTAATTAACATAAAATAAATAATACTTGTTATGCAGTAATGGAGAACAGATTGAGGTTTTGGAGATGCTCTGTCTTCTGAATCTCTGCTTTCCTACTGTCTTCTTCTTCACGTATGCAGGTTTCCTTCCATGTCAAGCTGTATGTTGGTGGATCACCATTGTCAATGGCTACCATCCATCCTCTCAGTGAAAATGGTCCAAATGCGCTGTCACCGCACGACTAATCATCTGTCGGTTCTCACTCATGTTGGAATAGAATCCGTTGATTCTTTTGCATCTATCACTATGCCCAACACTCGTGAGTTTGAAGCTCGTCACAGTCATCCCTTCCCAGATCCAACTCGGAATACCACAGACAAGGTTTAGACTTTCTGGATCTCAGGAATGGCTGCCAATAATTCTAGCCTATACCACGAAGACTCTGATCATGAACCAGGAGGCTAAGAGATACACACTCAAGCTAGTGCAGATAGAACGGAGGTGGTTGTCAGGCACACGTTCATAGGTGAGAATGATGATGAGTGTCACAGATGATCACATTCATCAGGGTGAAGTGCGAGTGAATATCTTAGAATAGAAACAAGCGTGATTGAATAAAAAACAGTAGTAATTGCATTAATTCATCGAAACACAGCAGAGCTCCTCACCCCCAATCATGGGGTTTAGAGACTCATGCCATTAGAAAATACAATGTGAAGTGTAAAAAATTTCATGAAGTTCATAGTAAGTCTCTAAAAGTAGTATTTATACTAACTAGTAGCTAGGGTTTACAGAAAATGAGTAAACTCAGATGGATAGTGCAGAAATCCACTTCTGGGGCCCACTTGGTGTGTGCTTGGACTGAGCATTGAGCTTTACACGTGTAGAGGCTTCTCTTGGAGTTAAAGACCAGGATGCATCTTGTTTGTGGCGTTTAACTCTGGTTTGTAACCTGTTTCTGGCGTTTAACTTCAGAATAGGGCAGGAAGTTGGCGTTTAAACGCCAGTTTGCATCGTCAAACTCGGGCAAAGTATGGACTATTATATATTGCTTGAAAGCCCTGGATGTCTACTTTCCAACGCAATTGAGAGTGCGCCAATTAGGTTTCTATATCTCAATAAAATCCATTTCGCGTGAAGCAGGGTCAGAATCCAACAGCATCTGCAGTCCTTTTTCATCCTCTGAATCAGATTTTTGCTCAGGTCCCTCAATTTCAGCCAGAAAATACTTGAAATCACAGAAAAACACACAAACTCATAGTAAAGTCCATAAATGTAATTTTTGCATAAAAACTAATAAAACTATACTAAAAAGTAGCTAGATCCTACTAAAAACTATATGAAAATACCCCTAAAAAGCATATAAAATATCCGCTCATCAGATACGCATTGCACGAATGAACTCAAGAAATTGTCTAAACCTTTCATTTACTCCTGACTTGCAATTTCCTTGAAAGAGGTTCATCCGTTTACAACAATTGGTGGATTCAACTTGTGTAACTCTTTTTCACTCAAAATAGTTTCTCACTTGGTTTATGCTACACAAGTGCATTTCAACTTTTGCAACACCAATTATTGCATTATCCATGGCCGCGACATTGATTGATGACTTGCTTTCAATTAATTGCTTCTTTTATAATTTCATATTTCATCATCAATGACTGCACTTTCCTCATGATTGTGAGCATGTTTGTTCTCTTTGTTTTGTGAACTTCTACTGATTGGGACAATGACCGTCATACCCCTAACCTGTGAACTAGTTTTCTAACTTTTAACTTGCCTAACATGCTGATTTTTCTTTTTAGCCTTCAACTAACCCTTTTGACCATTCTTTTTGGGTATGATACTTGATGTGTCGAAAATGATCCAACACAAAACTCACCGGCAAGTGTACCGGGTCGCATCAAGTAATAATAACTCACGTGAGTGAGGTTGATCCCACAGGGATTGAAGGATTGAGCAATTTTAGTTTAGTGATTGATTTAGTCAAGCGAACAAGAGTTAATTTTAGTTATTTGTAATTAACAGAAGCTAAATTGCATAAATTGTAAAGGGAGAGGGGCAATTGACTATAAATTAAAGGGCAAAGAAAGTAAAGAAGCTGAATCTTAAAGTGCAAGTAATATAAATTGTAGAAACTTAGATTGCAAGAAATGTAAATGACTGAAACTTAAAGTGCAAGAAATGTAAATTGCTTGAATTATAAAAGGAATTGGGAATTGGGATTACAGAAATTAAACAAGAGAAAGTAAAATTGCAATGGGTAGAAGAATAAAGGATGAATTAAACTGAAGTGAATCTCAAACAGAAAAGTAAATTAGCTTGAAGAAGCATTCAGCAAATGAACTCAAATGAAAATGCAGATCTCAGGGGTCAAGAGACTAGAAATCTATGTCTAGATCTCACTACCTTCCTTGATCCAATTCAGAAAATAATTGCAAACAAATTAAAGATCAAACAGTAAAGAAACTTGAATTATGTAAGAAAAGGAAACAAAGAGATCTTAAGGGTGAGGTTGAGACAGAATTTCCTCAACTCTTCACTATCAAGACTCAAGCAAGCTTTGCAGAAAAGAAAACAGAAAACCCAGAGAGGAAGAGAATTCAATTCTCCTCCCAATTTTCCAAGATCCAAAATCAAAGTTACAGAATGAAAATTCTAAAAGAGGTAAAAAGTTCAAAGTAAAAGTTTCGGTCCCTTCTAAATCAAACTAACTTCTATTTATACACTTCCTTCTATTGATCATTAAGCCTTGAATTTGGGCCTTGGCCTTGATGGAATTGGATTGAAGATAGCCTCAGTTGATTGATCTTGGACTTGAGAAGAAATCCGTTTGCAATTTGAACTTTGGAGCATTCACGTTTGAGTCAACGTTTGAGGCAAACGTTGACTCAAATGTTTGTGTGTTAACATTATGCAGAACGGTGCTTTTCTGTCACTCACATTTGAGTTCACGTTTGAGGTCAAATGTGAGCTCAAACGTGCTCCCTCCAAGGCCATTTTGCAGCCAACGTTTGACCTCAAGTTTGAGGCAAACGTTGGCGCAAACGTTAAGTTCCCCTGGTTGTGTAATTGTGCCAACATTTGACCTCAAGTTTGAGGCAAACGTTGGCGCAAACGTTACTTCCCCCAGAGCTTGTTTTTGAGCCAACGTTTGACCTCATGTTTGAGGCAAACGTTGGCACAAACGTTGGCTTCTCCAGGGCTTATTTTTGAACCAACGTTTGACCTCAAGTTTGAGGCAAACGTTGGTGCAATGTTGGCTTCTCCAGGGTTCTTCTTAAGCCAATATTTGACCTCAAGTTTGAGGCAAACGTTGGCACAAACGTGAACTTTTCCCAAGGTGGCTTTGCTGCCTTCATTTCAATTGCTGCCATCCCCTTTCTTCAACCTTCCTCCAAGCCTTTTGGTCACCTGTCATCAATCAACAAATGCATCAAAGCTATGCTAAAATCATGAGACTTCTTATCATCCTTAACATATAAGCAATTATAGCACAAAACCTCATGAAAATGCATCAATTTACTTATGGTTGATTGAATCCAAATACACATGAATTTCCACCCAAATGGCTTACTTGTAACCCAAGAAAGTGTATAAAACCTATTAAAAACAAAGGAAAAAGGCTAGTAAAACTAGGCTAAGATGACTTGTCATCAATACTCATTGAACTTAATAAACAAGCATGATGTGGTTAATGTTGGATTTCTTGGTTTGTGATTTTATCTTCTTCTCTGGCTTGTGATTGCTTGCATTCCAAGATTTCTCTTTGCTTCACTCACTTCATGAATATGCCATTACATGCTTGCTATCTCTCTACTTGGCTAAGTGCTTGATGAGCGGATAATTTATACACTTTTTGGCATTGTTTTTAGGTAGTTTTTAGTATGATTTAGTTAGTTTTTACTATGTTTTTATTAGTTTTTATGAAAAATTCATATTTCTGGACTTTACTATGAGTTTGTGTGTTTTTCTATGATTTCAGGTATTTTCTGGCTAAAATTGAGGGACCTGAGCAAAAATCTTATTTAGAGGCTGAAAAAGGACTGCAGATGCTGTTGGATTCTGACCTCCCAGCACTTGAAATGGATTTTCTGGAGCTACAAAAACCCAATTGGCGCGTTCTCAATTGCGTTGGAAAGTAGACATCCAGGACTTTCCAGAAACATATAATACTCCATACTTTGCTTGAGTTTTGACTACGCAAACTGGTGTTCAAATGCCAACTTCCTGCCCTATTCTGAAGTTAAACGCCAGAAACAGGTTACAAACTAGAGTTAAACGCCACAAACAGGCTGCAACATGGCGTTTAACTCCAAGAGAAGCCTCTACATGTGTAAAGCTCAATGCTCAGCCCAAGCACACACCAAGTGGGCCCCAGAAGTGGATTTCTGCACTATCTGCACTTAGTTACTTATTTTATGTAACCCTAGCTACTAGTTTAGTATAAAAACAACTTTTAGAGACTTACTATGTATCTCATGACATTTTTTACACTTCGCATTGTATTTCTGACGGCATGAGTCTCTAAACCCCATGATTGGAGGTGAGGAGCTCTGCTGTGTTTCGATGAATTAATGCAATTACTACTGTTTTTCATTCAATCACGCTTGTTTCTATTCTAAGATGTTCACTCGCACTTCACCCTGATGAATGTGATGATCCATGACACTCATCATCATTCTCACCTATGAACGTGTGCCTGACAACCACCTCCGTTCTATTTGCACTAGCTAGAGTGCGTATCTCTTAGCCTCCTGGTTTATGATCAGAGTCTTCGTGGTATAGGCTAGAATTATTGGCGGCCATTCCTGAGATCCGGAAAGTCTAAACACATTCCGTGGTATTCCGAGTAGGATCTGGGAAGGGATGACTGTGACGAGCTTCAAACTCGTGAGTGTTGGGCGTAGTGACAGACGCAAAAGAATCAACGGATTCTATTCCAACATAAGTGAAAACCGACAGATGATTAGCCATGCGGTGACAGCGCATTTGGACCATTTTTACTGAGAGGATGGATGGTAGCCATTGACAACGGTGATCAACCAACATACAGCTTGCCATAGAAGGAGACCTGCGTGCGTGAAGAAGAAGACAGTAGGAAAACAGAGATTCAGAAGACAGAGCATCTCCAAAACCTCAATCTGTTCTCCACTACTGCATAACAAGTATTATTTATTTTATGTTAATTACTTTTCATAAACCCAACCATTTTTATTATTAATTTCCTTACTAAGAATTACAAAATAACCATAGCTTGTTTCAAGCCGACAATCTCCGTGGGATCGACCCTTACTCACGTAACGTATTACTTGGACGACCCAGTGCACTTGCTGGTTAGTGGTATGAGTTGTGAAAAGTATGATTTACAATTCGTGCACCAAGTTTTTGGCGCCGTTGCCGGGGATTGTTCGAGTTTGGACAACTGACGGTTTGTTTTATTTCTTAGATTCGGAAAAATTTATCTTTTTAGTCTAGAGTCACAAAAGTTGCGTCTTCTATTATTGTTTTTGGTTGAAACTTTTTTTTAAATCCTTATTTTCTCTTTTTAAATTTTTTGAAAATTTTTTTTATAAACTAATAATTGAGTTTTTCTGTTTGAGTTTAGGTTCATATTCTAAATTTGGTGTCAATTGCACGATTTTTTTTTCATTTTTTTTTGAATTATAAGTGCTCAAAATATAAAAATTTTTAGGTTTGGTGTCCTTTGTGTTTCTGTTTTCTTAAATTTTTTTTTCAAAGTTTTTCTTAGTGTTCATTGTGATATTCAAAGCTTCCTTGTTTGTTTTCTTTGTTTTGATCTAAAAATTTTAAATTTGGTGTCGTTTTTATTGTTTTTCTCTTTCCTCATTAATTTCAAAAATATCTTTTCTCTCTATCTAATTGAATTTTCGAAATTCTCTTTCAAAAATTCAGATTTCTATTTTAAAATTTTTATTTTTTTCCTGTTTTAGTTTTAAAATTTCAAAATTTAAAATCTTTTTCAAAAATCATATCCAAATTTTTCAAATCTTCTCAATTAAGCAATTAATTTGGTTTTCAAATTTATCTTTCCTTTTTTTTATACTTTTCGAAATCTATATTTTAATTTTTAATTACTTTACTTTATTTTATTTTATTTTATTTTATTTTATTATTTATTCATTTTTTTTGTTGAAATAAATAAATTTAAAAATATATTTTATTTGCAATTCATATCAATTCCATTTTATCCATCATGAACCTAAATGGAAATGAATAGTCCAGAAGGACTCTGGGGTCATATGCTAACCCCATTACTGTTGCATATGGGAGTAGCATCTATATACTTCCCATCAAAGCAAGCAGTTTTGAGCTAAATCCTCAGCTCATTGTCATGGTGCAGCAAAATTGCCAGTATTTCGGTCTTCCATAGGAAGAACCTACTGAGTATCTGGCACAGTTCTTGCAAATTGCTGACACAGTGCATGACAAGGAGGTAGATCAAGCTAAGAGGTGGTTAAATAACCAACCCACAGCAAGCATAAAAACATGGAAACAGTTATCAGACAAATTCCTGAATCAATATTTCCCTCCAAAAAGGATGACATAGCTAAGGCTGGACATCCAAGGCTTTAAACAAGAGCATGATGAATCCCTTTATAACGCTTGGGAGAGGTACAGAGGGATGCTAAGGAAATGCCCCTCTGAAATGTTTTCAGAGTGGGTGCAATTAGACATCTTCTACTATGGGCTTACAGAAAAAGCTCAGATATCTCTAGACCACTCAGCTGGTGGATCTATACACATGAGAAAGACTATTGAAGAGGCTCAAGAGCTTATTGATATAGTTGCTAGAAATCAGCATCTCTACATAAGTAATGAGTCCTCCATGAAAGAAAAAGCTAAGGTAGTATCAACTGAATTTAGTGCTCAGGAACAAGTTGCTGAACTCAATCAGCAACTATCTTCTATAACAAGGAAGTTAGCAGAATTTAAGGAGATGCTACAAGAAACCAAAATTGCTAACAAGGATATGGAATCACAATTGAATCAGACAAAATAGCAGTTATCAAAACAGATAACAGAGGAATGCCAAGCAGTTCAATTAAGAAGTGAAAAAACATTGAATACCTCAACTCAAAGCAGCAGAAAGCCAGGAAAAGAACAGCTGATAGAGGATGAGCAACCTGCTACCCAAAATCCCTCTGAGGACAGTAAGAGCCCAGAGAAGAACAAGTCTGGCCTTCAAACGCCAGAAACGGGTGAAAAACTGGCGTTAAACTCCCAATCCATGTCCAGTTCTGGCGTTCAAACGCCAGAAAAGGGTAGGAATCTAGCATTAAACGCCCAATCCATGTCCAGTTATGGCGTTCAAATGCCAGTGAGGGATCAGACACCTGCAAGTGCTGATAATAACTCCCTCAAGAAGGCTTCTCAACCTGCCTCTGTAGGAAATAAACTTGCAGCAACTAAGGTTGAAGAATATAAAGCCAAAATACCTTATCCTCAGAAACTCTGCCAAGCGGAACCGGATAAATAATTTGCCCGCTTTGTAGACTACCTCAGGACTCTTGAAATAAAGACTCTGTTTGCAGAGGCACTTGAGCAAATACCCTCTTATGCTAATTTCATGAAAGAGATCTTAAGTCATAAGAAGGATTGGAGAGAAACAGAAAAAGTTTTTCTCACTGAGGAATGCAGTGCAGTCATCCTAACAAGCTTACCAGAGAAGCTTAAGGATCCCGGAAGCTTTATGATACCATGTACATTAGAGGGTACTTGTACCAAGACAGCTCTATGTGACCTTGGGGCAAGTATCAATCTAATCCCTGCATCCACTATTAGAAAGCTTAGCTTGACTAAAGAGGTCAAACCAACCCGGATATGTCTTCAACTTGCTGATGGCTCCATTAAATACCCATCAGGCATAATTGAGGACATGATTGTCAAGGTTGGGCCATTTGCCTTTCCCACTGACTTTGTAGTGCTGGAGATAGAGGAGCACAAGAGTGCAACTCTCATTCTAGGAGGACCCTTCCTAGCAACTAGACGAACCCTCATTGATGTCCAAAAAGGGGAAGTAACCTTGAGAGTCAATGAGGATGAGTTCAGGCTGAATGCTGTTGAGGCAATGAAGCATCCAGACACATCAAAAGATTGCATGCGTGTTGATATTACTGACTCCCTAGTAGAGGAGATCAACATGGCTGGGAGTCTCAAATCAGAGCTAGAAGACATCTTTAAAGATGTTCAGCGTGATCTGGAGGAATCAGAAGAAATAAAAGAGCCTTTGAAAATTCCTCAGGAAGAGGAGAAACCTCATAAACCCGAGCTCAAACCACTACCACCATCCCTGAAATATGCATTTCTGGGAGAAGGTGACACTTTTCCAGTGATCATAAGCTTTGCCTTAAATCCACAGGAAGAGAAAGCACTACTTTAAGTGCTAAGGACACACAAGGCAGCTCTTGGGTGGTCCATAAGTAATCTCAAGGGCATCAGCCCAGCAAGATGCATGCACAAAATCCTATTGGAGGATGATGCTAAGCCGGTGGTTCAACCACAGAGGTGGCTAAATCCAGCCATGAAGGAGGTAGTGCAGAAAGAGGTCACCAAGTTACTGGATGCTGGGATTATTTATCGTATTTTTGATAGCCCCTGGGTGAGCCCTATCCAAGTTGTCCCCAAGAAGGGAGGTATGACAGTGGTTCATAATGAAAAGAATGAACTGGTTCCTACAAGAATAGTTACAGGGTGGCGTATGTGTATTGATTACAGAAGGCTCAATACAGCCACCAAGAAGGATCACTTTCCTTTACCATTCATAGACCAGATGCTAGAAAGACTAGCAGGTCATGAATACTACTGCTTTTTGGATGGCTATTCAGGTTACAACCAAATTGCAGTAGATCCTCAGGACCAAGAGAAAACAGCATTCACATGTCCTTCTGGAGTGTTTGCCTACAGAAGGATGTCTTTTGGTCTGTGCAATACACCTGCAACCTTTCAGAGGTGCATGCTCTCTATCTTCTCTGATATGGTAGAAAAATTTCTGGAAGTTTTTATGGATGACTTTTCAGTATTTGGAAACTCATTCCGCTCCTGCCTTGACCATTTAGCACTTGTTCTGAAAAGATGCCAAGAGACCAACCTAGTTTTAAACTGGGAAAAATGTCACTTTATGGTGACTGAAGGGATTGTCCTTAGGCATAAAATTTCAAACAAGGGAATAGAGGTGGATCAAGCTAAAGTTGAAGTAATTGAAAAATTACCACCACCTGCCAATGTTAAGGCAATCAGAAGCTTTCTAGGGCATGCAGGATTTTATAGGAGGTTTATAAAGAATTTTTCAAAAATTGCAAAACCTTTGAGCAATCTGCTAGTTGCTGACACGCCATTTGTGTTTGACACAGAGTGTCTGCAGGCGTTTGAAACCCTGAAAGCTAAGCTGGTCACAGCACCAGTTATTTCTGCACCAGACTGGACAATACCATTCGAACTAATGTGTGATGCCAGTGACCATGCCATTGGTGCAGTATTGGGATAGAGGCATAACAGGCTTCTGCATGTCATTTATTATGCTAGCCGTGTTTTAAACGATGCCCAGAAAAATTACACAACCACAGAAAAAGAATTACTTGCAGTGGTTTATGCCATTGACAAGTTTAGATCATACATAGTAGGATCAAAAGTGATTGTGTACACTGACCATGCTGCTCGTAAATATTTACTCACAAAGCAGGATTCAAAACCCAGGCTCATAAGATAGGTGTTACTTCTACAAGAGTTTGATATAGAAATAAGAGACAGAAAAGGGACAGAAAAACAAGTGGCTGATCATCTGTCCTGGATAGAACCAGTAGAAAGAACGTCCTTTCCCTCTATTGAGATCTCTAAAACCTTTCCAGATGAGCAATTGTTTGCCATTCAGGAAACACCATGGTTTGCAGACATTGCAAACTATAAAGCTGCAAGATTCATACCCAAGGAGCACAGCAGGCAACAAACAAAGAAACTAATTACTGATGCAAAGTACTACTTGTGGGATGAACCATATCTCTTTAAGAGATGTGCAGATGGAATAATCCGTAGGTATGTGCCTAGAGAAGAAGCACAGAAGATCTTATGGCATTGTTATGGATCACAATATGGAGGACATTTCGGAGGTGAGCGAACAGCCACAAAAGTCCTCCAATGTGGCTTCTACTGGCCTACTCTCTATAAAGACTCCCGAGAGTTTATGCATAACTGTGACAGCTGCCAGAGAGCTGGTAATCTGCCTCATGGTTATGCCATGCCTCAATAAAGGATCTTGGAGATTGAGTTGTTTGATGTATGGGGTATTGACTTCGTGGGGCCTTTCCCACCATCATACTCAAATACATATATTCTGGTGGCAGTAGACTATGTATCTAAATAGGTAGAGGCAATTGCAACACCCACTAATGATACTAAGACAGTGCTGAAGTTCGTCCAGAAACATATCTTTAGCAAGTTTGGTGTCCCTAGAGCACTAATCAGTGATGGGGGCACTCATTTCTGCAATAAACAGCTTTACTCTGCTATGGTCCGATATGGAATTAGCCACAAAATAGCAACTCCATATCATCCACAGACAAATGGGCAAGTTGAAGTCTCTAATAGAGAACTAAAAAGAATCCTGGAACGGACTGTAATTACCCGTAGAAGGGATTGGGCAAAAAGCTTAAATGATGCTCTGTGGGCATACAGAAAATCATTCAAGACTCCTATAGGAACCTCTCCATACCAGCTTGTGTATGGCAAGGCCTGTCATCTGCCCGTGGAACTGGAACATAAGGCCTACTGGGCAACCAGATTCCTAAATCTGGATGCTAAGTTAGCTGGAGGGAAGAGATTACTCCAGTTAAATGAGCTAGAGGAATTCAGACTCAATGCTTTCAAAAATGCAAAAATTTACAAAGAGAAAGAAAAAAGGTGGCATGATAAGGAACTGTCATCCAGAGTCTTTGAACCAGGACAAAAGGTTCTGCTGTTTAACTCTAGGCTCAGATTGTTTCCCGGGAAACTAAAATCCCGGTAGAGGAGACCATATGTGATTACAAGTATGTCACCATATGGCTATGTGGAGCATCAAGACATTGATTCTAATAAGAAGTTCATTGTTAATAGACAAAGTGTCAAGCATTATCTTGAAGGCAATGTGGAGCAAGAATGCTCAAAGCTGAGACTAGATTAAAAGCTCAGTAAGGTCCAGCTAAAGACAATAAAGAAGCGCTTATTGGGAGGCAACCCAATTTTTACTTATCTATGTTAATTTTCTATTTTCCATTTTTATTTTATGTTTTATTTATGATGATGATCATGTGGAGTCACAAAAATCAAAGCAAAATAAAAAACAGCATTAAAAATAGCTCACCCAGGAGGAAGAGCTTATTGGCGTTTAAACGCCAGTAAGAAGCATCAGACTGGCGTTTAACGCCAGAAAGAAGCATCAAGCTGGCGTTAAACGCCAGAAACAAGCTACAGTCTGGCGTTTAACGCCAGAAACAAGCACCAACTTGGCGTTAAACGCCAATAAAGGGAGAAAAGCTGGCGTTTAACGCCAGAAACAAGCAGCAGTTTGGCGTTAAATGTCAGGATTGCACTCTAAGGGCATTTACACGCCTAAATGGAGCAGGGATGCTAAGTCCTTGACCCCTCAGGATCTGTGGATCTCATAGGATCCCTATCTACCCCACCTCTCTCTCTCTCTCTCTCTCTCTCTCTCTCTCTCCCACCTTTTCATAACACTCTTTCCCAAAATAACCTCCACCAATCACCTCCATTTCTCCCCCAAAACCATCATACAACCCACCTACCCCCACCCACTCAAATTTAAACCATCACTCCTTCCTTTTAACACATCATACACAATACACCCCTTGGCCAAACCATCTCCTCACCTCTATCTCCTCCATTTCTTCTTCTTCTACTCCCTTCTCTCTTCTTTTGCTCGAGGACGAGCAAACCTTCTATGTTTGGTGTGGTAAAAGCATTGCTTTTTGTTTTTCCCATAACTATTTATAGCACCTAAGGCCGGAGAAACCTCTAGAAAAAGGAAAGAGAAGGCAATTGCTTCTAACTCCGAGTCATGGGAGATGGAGAGATTCATCTCAAAAGTCCATCACCAGAAAAAGGATGGAGCAAACAAGAGAGCCCACTCATGGACCTCAACAAGAGTATGAGGAAATTCCTCATCATGAAATCCCTGAGATATTTCAAGGGATGCACTTCCCTCCATAAAACTATTGGGAGCAAATTATCACCTCCCTAGGAGAATTAAGTTCCAACATGGGACAACTAAGGGTGGAGCACCAAGAGCATTCTATCCTCCTCCATGAAATTAGATATGTATTTGGTGGTAATACTGGAAAATAAAGTGCTTAGGGCCACGACCAAGACTCATAAAGTAGCTGTGTTCAAGAATCAACATACTAAACTAGGAGAATCAATAACACTATCTGGATTCTGAGTTCCTATAGATGCCAATCATTCTGAACTTCAAAGGATAAAGTGAGATGCCAAAATTATTCCGAGGCAAAAAACTACTAGTCCCGCTCATCTAATTGGAGCTAAATTTCACTGATAGTTTGGAATTTATAGAATATTCTCTTCTTTTTATCCTATTTAATTTTCAGTTGCTTGGGGACAAGCAACAATTTAAGTTTGGTGTTGTGATGAGCGGATAATTTATATACTTTTTGGCATTATTTTTAGGTAGTTTTTAGTATGATTTAGTTGGTTTTTATTATATTTTTATTAGTTTTTATTTAAAATTCACTTTTCTAGACTTTACTATGAGTTTGTGTGTTTTTCTGTGATTTCAGGTATTTTCTGGCTAAAATTGAGGGACCTGAGCAAAAATCTGATTCAGAGGCTGAAAAAGGACTGCAGATGCTGTTGGATTCTGACCTCCCTGCACTCGAAGTAGATTTTCTGGAGCTACAGAAGCCCAATTGGTGCGCTCTCAATTGCGTTGGAAAGTCGACATCCTGGGCTTTCCAGCAATATATAATAGTCCATACTTTGACCGAGATTTGATGGCCCAAACAGGCGTTCCAAGTCAGCTCAAGAATTCAGGCGTTTAACTCCAGAACTGGCACAAAAGCTGGAGTTAAACGCCCAAACTAGAACAAAAGCTGGCGTTTAACTCCAAGAAAAGTCTCTACACATGAAAGCTTCAATGCTCAGCCCAAGCACACACCAAGTGGGCCCCAGAAGTGGATTTTTACACTAAACACCCTAGCTTACTCATTTTCTGTAACCCTAGGTCACCAATTTACTATAAAAACTACTTTTAGTGATTCATCTTGTACCTCATGACACTTTACACCTTTTATATTGTATTCTCTATGGCATGAGTCTCTAAACGCCATTGTTGGGGGTGAGGAGCTCTGCTGTTCTTCATGAATTAATGCAATTACTACTGTTTTCCATTCTATCACGCTTGCTTCTATTCTAAGATATTCATTCGCACTTCAACCTGATGAATGTGATGAACCGTGACACTCATCATCATTCTCACCTATGAACGCGTGCCTGACAACCACCTCCGTTCTACCTTAGATTGAATGCATATCTCTTAGCCTCATGATTCAGATCAGAGTCTTCGTGGTATAAGCTAGAACTATTGGCGGCCATTCCTGAGATCCAGAACATCTAAACCTTGTCTGTGGTATTCTGAGTAGGATCTGGGAAGGGATGACTATGATGAGCTTCAAACTCGCGAGTGTTGGGCGTAGTGACAGACGCAAAAGGATCAATAGATCCTATTCCGACATGATCAAGAACCGACAGTTGATTAGCCGTGCGGTGACAGCGCATTTGGAACATTTTCATTGAGAGGACGGGAACGGGAAGTAGCCATTGACAACGGTGATGTCTAACATAAAGCTTGCCATGGAAGGAGCCTTGCGTGCATGAAGAAGAAGATAGTAGGAAAGCAGAGATTCAGAAGACAAAGCATCTCCAAAACCTCAACCTGTTCTTCATTACTGCATAACAAGTATTTATTTCATGTTCTTTTACTTTTTACAATTAAATCTGAGAATTATTGATATCCTGACTAAGAGTTACAAGATAACCATAGCTTGCTTCAAGCCGACAATCTCTGTGGGATCGACCCTTACTCACGTAAGGTATTACTTGGACGACCCAGTGCACTTGCTGGTTAGTTGTGCAGAGTTGCAAAAGTGTGATTGTAATTTCGTACACCAATAGGGCACCCCAATTGATTTGAGTAAAATTTTTTTTAGAACTTGTTTGAATTATATATATTGTAGAACATGTTTTGAGCTAAGAACACATAAGCATGTGAGTTTTGATCCTAATTGTGTAGTTACATCATATAACCACTATTTTCATTCTTGTGTGTATTATTCTCTTTCTATGATTGTAATTTTTGATTTGTTTGATTTTGTATGTCCATTATTTGGTGTATACATAAATTTATATGATTGAGGCCATCGTTTCAAATAGCTCACTTACCCAAATAGCCTACCTTTTATTTACCATTGTTAGCCAACTTTGAGCCTATGCTAAACCCATTTGTTCTTAATTTTAGCACATTACAAGCCTTGAAGCGAAAAACAATAAATGTCCCTTGTTTGGATCTTTGATTAGCTTAGGCTAGTGAGAGTGTTTATCATTTAATTATGGGAGAGTTATGAATATTGGGTAGAGATAAAAGTGTGTTTTTGGTAGTTTTGTTAAAAATTTTGGAAATTAGGTACATACTCATGCATTAAATGTCTAAACCATATGCATTGGTGCCTTTGTATATAATTCATCAAAAAAGAAAAAGAAAAAACATGAGCAAAATAAATAGAAAAAAATGTAAAAAATTAGAAAAAGAAAAAAAAGAAGAAAAAAGAACCAATGAAAAGGGGACAAAATGCCGCAAAGTAAAGTTCAATAATAATCAATACATATGGGTTGTGATAAAAAAGAGAGTGCATGAGTGTGTGAATAAGTGAAGAATGGGTAGTTAGGTTAGCTTTGAAATTGTATAGGTTGTCATAGGTTAGTTGGAAAGTTTAAGTCAATCAAAGATTCAAATTCTAGTTCACTTGACCAAATACGATTTTACCTTGACCCTAGCCCCATTACAACCATGGATAAGTCCTCATGATATTTGTATGCATGCACGGAATAATTTTTTATTATTAGATGAAAAACAAATCTTGGAAAGCATGATTAGAGGAGAATTGAGTGAATCAACCCTATACACTTAAGCGACTAGAGTGAATACACATCCAGTGAGGGTTCAATTGTTCAATTACATGTTCTCACCTATAATCATCTCTTTTCTTGCAAGTTTATAAATTCTTTAATAACTCAATTCAATTGTGGATTTGACTCGGTTGTTAATACCTTAGCCTTCATGTTCATATATGCTTTCTTGGAAGTTGATTTATTTTGACCAAGTAATTGCATGTATTTAGATAGATTGCATGTAGATAGGTTGCATTGAATAAACGTTAATACCCTTTGTCTCTTTCTTAAGTTTAGCATGACGACATGCTTAGTTTAAGTGTGGAGAGGTTTGATAAACACCAATTTTGTGGTTTATCTTGTGCTTAATTTAGGGGATTCTATCAACTTATCCCACATTTATTCAATGAAATAGCATGGTTTTGTAATTGTCGCTAAATTTGTGCTTAAGTGTGAAAACATGATTTTTATGCCTTAAAATAGCTAAATTTAATTCACTTTAATTCCATTCGATGCCTTGACATGTTTGTTGCATGATTTCAGCTTCATAAGACAAGTATTGGATGGAAGAAGTGAAGAGAAAAGCATGCAAAGTGGAGAATTCAAGAAGAAATGAGCATTTGGAGAATTGAAGGCCACACGTACGCCTCGCCCACGCGTACGCGTGAGAAGAGATTCGCAAGCCACGCGCAAGCATCATCCACGCGTACGCGCAAGGAGGAAATTTGCCAGTGACATGCATGCGTCGTCCACGCGTACGCATGATGAGCGGCACGTGACTCACTTAAAGAAAAAATGTTGTGGGTGATTTCTGAGCTTTCCAGGACCAAATCTGATGACAAGTCATCTTAGCCTAGTTTCACTAGCCTTTTTCTTTTGTTTTCAATTGAATTATGCACTTTCTTGAGCCATAAGCAAGCCAATTGGGTAGATTTTCATGCTTCCTTTGATTTAATCAACCATGTATGAATTCATGCTATTTCATGAGGTTTTATGCTATAATTGTCACATATTATGAAAGAATGAATATCTCATGATTTTGAGCATAGCTTTGATGTGTTTGGTTAATTAATGATAGGTGAAGAAAGCTTGGAGAAAGGTTGAAGCAAGAAGGAATGTTTAGGAGGAAGAGAGGACAAAAAGTTTGAGCAAAAGTTTGCCTCAAACTTTAGCTCAAACTTTTGGAATAAGTGGAAATGAACCAGGGAGCAAAAAGCTGGACCAAAAGTTTGCCTCAAACTTTTGGGCAAACTTTTGGGCGAAAAGCTGGAGCAAAAGTTAGCCTCAAACTTTTTGGCAAACTTTTGGCATCACAAATCAACACCCTGGAGAGCAAAAGTTTGCGCCAACGTTTGCCTCAAACTTTTTGGCAAACGTTGGCGCATGAACAACACACCCTGGAGAGCAAAAGTTTGAGCCAACGTTTGCCTCTAACTTTTTGGCAAACGTTGGCGCCATGAGTGTGCAAGGCGAGGCCAACGTTGGAGCAAAAGTTTGACCCCAAACTTTTGCCCCAATGTTGATATCTGCAAAAGAGGGTGGCTGATGTGAAAAGTTTGAGTAAAAGTTTGCCTCAAACTTTTACTCAAACTTTTACTCAAGCTTTCATGATTCCAAACCCGGTTCAATTCGGTTCTTTTCCAAACTCCAAGAGCAATCAACCAAGGCCTCTATCAACCCAATTCCATCAAGAGCAAAGGCCCAATTGGAGGCTTGAAGACCATTTGAAGAAAGTGTATAAATAGCATAGGATTTAAGTTTTTAAGAGAGCTTTCCCTTTTAGTTTTCATAGAGAGTTTTCGGAGAGCTTTTGGTGTTGAGTGGATTTTAATTTCTAAGTCTCGGAGAAGGAGAATTGAATTCCCTTCCTCTTAGTTTTCTTGCTTTCAATTTCAATTACACTTATCTTGGATCTTGGGTTGGAGAATTGAAGGAATTCTGTTTCATTCTCACCTTGGGATCTTGTTTAATTCTCTGCTTAATTGAATTTCAGTTTCGGTTAATTGCTTCTTCATCTACTTTCTTTGCAATTTACATTTCCTTTGCAATTGTTCTTGTTGGATCTAGGAAGGCATTGAGATCTAGACTTGGTTATCTAGTCTTTTGGGTCCTGAGATCTGAATTCCAATTTTACATCCTCTATTTAATGCTTTTTCAATCTCATTTACATTTCTGTTTTTAGATTCGATTCAATCCAAGTTATCTTCTATTTCTCTACTTGTTGAATTTTACTTTCCCTTGTTTAATTTCTGCAAATCCAATTTCCAATTCCCTTTACAATTCAAGCCATTTACATTTCTTGCAATTTAAGATTCTGTAATTTATATTTCCTGCGTTCTAAGTTTCTGCCATTTAATTTCTTGTTCTTTAAGATTCAGCACTTTAAATTTCAGCTCTCTTTACTTTCATGCAATTTACCCACTCCCTTTACTTTCTCTGCAATTTAAATTCTACAAATCACAAATCTCTCAACCAAATCTTGATTCGCTTGACTAAATCAACCACTAAGCTAAAATTGCTCAATCCTTCAATCCCTGTGGGATCGACCTCACTCCCGTGAGTTATTATTACTTGATGCGACCCGGTGCACTTGCTGGTTAGTTTTGGGTGTTTTAGAGAAATTCGTTTTTCCACAAAAATAACCCATCAAGTTTTTGGCGCCGTTGTCGGGGATTGATTAGATTGACAATGATTAAGTGAAGTGGAGATCTAGATCAAGCATTTTTTTCTTTTCTGTCCTTTAATTTTCAATTAACCCGCTAACTGTTTGAATTTTTGCTTAAGCTAACTAAAACTTCATTCTAGCAGTAGATTGAAGTGTCACTGGTTTGTGTGTTTCTTATGTTCTGCTTGTATGTCAGGTACAAGAAGAACCACACCCACCTTTCATGAACAAGACGAAAGAACTCTCAGGAGGTTAAGAAGAGCTGAAAGAGGGAAAAATATTGTTGGAGAAGAGGAATCAGAAGTAGAATTCCAAGATATGGAGGAACATTCAACCAATCCACCTGGTGGAGCAGACAACAACAATAACAACCCACCCCAGAGGAGAGTTTTGGCCTCCTATACCTTTGCAAATGCTAGACATTGTGGAAGCAGCATTCTCACCCCTAATGTCAATGCAAATAACTTTGAATTGAAGCCACAACTCATTACATTAGTCCAAAACAACTGCTCGTTTGGGGGAGGACCATTGGAGGATCCAAATCAACACCTATCTACCTTCTTAAGGATTTGTGACACTGTCAAGTCCAATGGTGTGAATCCTGAGACCTACAAGCTTCTGCTGTTCCCGTTCTCATTAAGGGACAAGGCCGCACAGTGGCTTGAAACTTTTCCTCAAGGAAGCATCACTAGCTGGGATGATTTGGTGACTAAATTTCTAGCCAAATTCTATCCACCCCAAAGAGTCATCAGGCTGAAAACTGAGGTGTAAACATTCACACAATTGGATGCTGAAAATCTGTATGAAGCATGGGAGAGATACAAGGCTCTATTGAGGAAATGTCCACCAGAAATGTTAACTGAGTGGAACAAGCTACAGAACTTCTATGAAGGATTCACTCTAAAGGCTCAAGAATCACTTGACCACTCAGCTGGAGGATCATTGCAACTGATGAAAATAGCAGAAGAAGCTCAAAATCTTATTGACATGGTGGCCAACAATCAATATTTCTTTGCTCACCAAAGAAATCGCCAACCATCACAAAAGAGAGGAGTAATGGAGCTAGAAGGAGTGGACTCAATCTTGGCTCAAAACAAGATGATGCAGCAGCAAATTCAATAACAATTTGAGCAAATGGCCAAGAGGATTGATAGTCTCCAAGTTGCAGCAGTTAACACAAGCCAACCATCATCTACATGGGGGCAAAATGAAGAAAATCAAGAAGAACAACAACAAGAGCAAGTACAGTATATGCACAACCAAGGACCAAATGAAGTGTATGGTGATACATACAATCCATCCTGGAAGAACCACCCAAACCTCAGATGGGGAGATAATCACACCCAAAACCAACAACCATGGCAGAGGAACTCAAACCAAAACAACCCAAGAAGCAACCAAAGCCATAACCAGCAGCAAACTAACCAGAATCCCTACAGAAAACCTCAAAGCAACTACCCCAACCCCAACCAGTACCAATCCAATAACCAACCCACCAACCAAAATGCCTACCATCCACCATCCACATCTCATAACCCACCTCAAGTATCACCTGAATCTCAAAGACTCACTAACTTGGAGACCTTGATGGATAAAATGTTGAAACACCAGGAAATGACAACCAAGAACCATGAAGCCTCCATAAAGAGCATAGAGAGACAGATGGGGCAAATCTCCAAGCAGATCTCTATTGAGAGACCTTCAAGCTCTCTGCCGAGTGACACAATTCCAAATCCTAAGGAAGAATGCAAGGCAATACAATTAAGGAGTGGGAGAACATTGATGAGCAATAATGACACTACAAAGAAGCAAGCAGAGAGCAGCAAAAGGCCAATAGAAGATGAGGAGCAAACAAAGGCAGATGAAACCAAGGATCAAGTTGTGATGCCAAACAAGAGCATTGAGAAACTCAAAGAGAAGGACAACCAACCACACGGTTCACAAGAAGTAACTCAGGGACAGCAACAAATAGGAAAGAGCATCACACCTCCACTGCCATATCCCCAGAGGTTCAACAAAGAAACTAAGGACCAACATTTTCATAAGTTCCTTGAGACTTTCAAAAAGCTGGAAATCAATATTCCCTTGGCTGAAGCACTTGAGCAAATGCCTCTATATGCCAAGTTTTTGAAGGAGCTTATCAATAAGAAAAGAAGTTGGCTTGAGAAGGAAACCGTGTTACTCACCGAAGAATGCAGTGCTTTGATTCAAAGGGGCATTCTACCAAAACACAAGGATCCAGGAAGCTTTGTAGTCTCATGCACCATTGGCAGAATAATTCTCAACAAAGCTCTCTGTGACCTTGGTGCCAGCATCAACTTAATGCCTCTCTCAATGATGAGAAAACTTGCTATAGAAGAGCTTAAACCCACCAGGATGTCATTGGTCATGGCTGACAGATCAATCAAAACACCCACTAGAATTGTGGAGAATCTGTTGGTGAAGGTTGGGGAGTTTATTTTCCCAGCAGATTTTGTGATTTTGGATACTGAAGAGGAAGGAAACAATTCAATCATTTTGAGAAGGCCATTTCTAGCCACAGCAAGAGCCACTATTGATGTAGAAAAAGGAGAAATGATCTTCAGGGTCCACAATGAACAAATGGTCATAAACGTCTTCAAGTCAATGCAACATATTCCCGAGCAAGAGGATTATGTGAGAGTGGATATGATAGAGAGTTTGGTGGAAAAAATGCTGGAAGAAAGTCCTCAAGAGCAAGAAGGAAATCAAGGGGCAACAGAGGAACAAGTAGCTGAGACTTCTATTGAGCAAGATGAAAAACAAGACAAGAAGGAAGAAGTACGAAAACAAGAACTGAAACCATTACCCAACCATCTCAAATATGCATTTCTTGGCACATCGGAGAGCTTCCCAATGATCATTAATTCATCCCTGACAAAGAAGGAAGAAGGAGAACTTCTTGATGTACTCAAAGCTCACAAAGATGCTTTAGGATGGACCATTGACGACCTGAAAGGAATCAGCCCTGCAGTGTGTATGCATAAAATCCTCTTGGAAGACAATTCCAAACCAGTGGTTCAACCCCAAAGAAGGCTAAATCCCACAATGAAGGAAGTTGTCCAGAAGGAAGTAATGAAGTTGTGGAATGCAGGGATAATCTTCCCAATATCTGACAGCCCATGGGTAAGCCCGGTTCAAGTTGTACCAAAGAAAGGAGGAATGACGGTCATCACTAATGAAAAGAATGAGTTGATCCCTACTAGAACAGTGACTGGGTGGAGAGTGTGCATAGACTATAGAAGATTAAATGATGCTACCAGGAAAGACCATTTCCCTCTCCCATTCATTGATCAGATGCTGGAGAGATTAGCCGGCCATACCTATTATTGCTTTTTGGACGGATATTCTGGATACAATCAAATCGTGGTGGATCCCAAGGACCAAGAGAAGACTGCCTTTACATGTCCATTTGGAGTCTTTGCATACAGGAGGATGCCCTTTGGGCTTTGCAACACCCAGCCACATTTCAAAGGTGTATGCTCTCCATTTTCTCTGATATGGTCGAAAAATTTTTAGAGGTCTTCATGGACGATTTCTCTGTTTTTGGTGATAATTTCAATGCTTGCCTAAACCATTTAACCCTTGCCTTGAAACGGTGCCAAGAAACTAATTTGGTTTTGAATTGGGAGAAATGCCACTTCATGGTACCTGAAGGGATTGTTCTTGGTCATAAAATTTCAAGAAAAGGGATAGAGGTCGACAAGGCAAAGGTTGAGATCATAGAAAAACTCCCTCCACCAATTAATGTGAAATCTGTTAGAAGTTTCTTGGGGCATGCCGGATTTTACAGAAGGTTTATCAAGGATTTTTCAAAAATAGCCAAACCTTTGAGTAATCTATTAATGCTTGATAACCCTTTTGTTTTTGATGAAAACTACCAGCAAGCCTTTGAAACTTTAAAAAATAGACTCATAACAGCACCAATCATCACACCTCCAGATTGGAAGTTACCCTTTGAACTCATGTGTGATGCAAGTGACCTTGCAATTGGTGCTGTACTTGGGCAAAAGAAGGGAAACTTACATCATGTCATATATTATGCAAGTAAAGTGTTGAATGAGGCCCAAAAAAAATATACCACAACAGAGAAGGAATTTCTAGTTGTAGTTTATGCATTTGATAAGTTTAGATCATACTTGATAGGATCCAAAGTTGTGGCTTATACTGACCATGCTGCACTTAAGTATTTGATGTCAAAACAGGATGCTAAACCAAGACTTATCAGGTGGATATTGTTCTTACAAGAGTTTGACATTGAGGTAAGAGACAGGAAGGGCACTGAAAACTGGGTTGCTGACCATTTGTCGAGGTTACCACATGAAACAATTCAACAAGCCTCTCAGCCCGTGAACGAAAACTTCCCAGATGAGCACCTTTTGCAGATCCAGCAAGCACCTTGGTTTGCTGACATAGCAAACTACAAAGTGGGAAGAAAGATACCTCAAGACTTTTCTAAGCAACAAGTGAAGAAGTTAATCAATGAGGGAAAGAAATTCTTATGGGATGAACCCTTCCTGTTCAAGAGATGTTCTGATGGAGTAATTAGAAGGTGTGTCCCTGAGAGTGAAATGAGGGATATCCTGTGGCACTGCCATGGTTCAGCTTATGGTGGACACTTTGGCCCAGAGAAAACAGCTGCAAAGATATTGCAGAGCGGCTTCTATTGGCCAACTATCTTCAAGGATGCCAGAGAATATGTTCACCAATGTAATGAATGCCAGAAAGTAGGAGGATTAACAAGAAGGAATGAGATGCCTCAAAACTTCATCTTGGAACTGGAATTATTTGATCTATGGGGAATTGATTTCATGGGGCCTTTTCCCCCTTCCTATTCTTTCAGATATATCTTAGTCGCAGTGGAGTATGTCTCAAAGTGGGTGGAAGCCATAGCCACGACCACCTGTGATGCACAGATTGTCCTCCAATTCCTTAAAAAGCACATTTTCACAAGATATGGAGTGCCCAAGGGTCTTGTCAGTGATGGTGGTAGTCACTTTTGCAACAAACAGATGGAGAAGCTCCTCCACAAATATGGAGTAATCCATAAAGTGGCCACACCTTACCACCCTCAGACTAATGGCCAGGCTGAACTAGCAAATAGGGAATTGAAGAAGATCCTAGAGAAAACAGTGGGAAGCACAAGAAAAGATTGGGCTAGGAAGCTAGAAGATGCATTATGGGCATATAGGACAGCTTTCAAAACCCCTATTGGCAAGTCACCCTTTCAGCTATTGTATGGCAAATCCTGCCACTTCCCTGTAGAGCTTGAACACAGAGCTTTTTGGGCCACTAAACTCCTCAACCTTGATTCCCAAGCTGCAGGAGAAAAAAGGTTGTTGCAACTAAATGAGTTAGATGAATTCAGGATAGAAGCTTATGAGAGTGCTAAGAAATACAAGGAAAGAGCTAAGAGGTGGCATGATAAGAAGATCATAAAGAAGGAGTTCAAGCCAGGGGAGTAAGTGCTCATGTATAACTCAAGGCTTAAGATCTTCCCTGGCAAACTTAAGTCTAAATGGACTGGCCCATACTTGGTGACAAAGGTTTTTCCTTATGGGAGCATTGAACTGCTAGATGAAGCAACAAAGAATCAATTCACAGCAAATGGTCACAGAGCAAAACTGTACTTGGGAGGACAATGGGATAAGGAAAAAGAGGTCCAGAACCTACAGCCTTCTTGAAAGGAATTGAAGGATGTCAAGCTAGTGACAATAAAAGAGCGCTTGTTGGGAGGCAACCCAACCTGAGGTAGTTTTCTTTTCATAGCTTTTTCAATAAAAATGTTGAATAATTGATATGTATTGCAAGGAGCTAAGTTTGGTGTTGCACACCAAAAACAACTTAAGGGAGAATGGAGGATTCTAAGTTTGGTGTTCCACCAAAACCTCATTCAAAAGCACATTCTAACTTCCTGCACATTGTTGGTTCCAAGCAATCAAATAGATTATTCAACCACTTAACTGCTTTTTAGTCTTAACTTCATAGCCTTTAGCAAGGACACAAGATTTTGCCTAGAGTTAACCTGCTGTATCCAGAGAAGTGGCAAGAACTTAAGTTTGGTGTTCCCACACTAAATTAAATCCACAAGCCACACTCAACTCATGCATACTAACTGGTCATCTAAGGGCTTGAGAAGCAAGCAATTTTTAATAATTGTACAGGGAATTCACCACCATTTGAAGACACTATGCATCATAACTCAAAAGGGCACAACAGAAGGAAGAACAAAGGAACTGCAAACCAATAGGTTGTATTTACACTTAACTCTTGCTGTTGAAAAATGTTTTGACTTGTGTTTTGTTAAAGTGTTCATCTAATACAAGTAGAATCACTCTTAAAATAAGTAAGCTAGTCTGTGTGTGTGCTTGTGTGTTTACTTTCACTGAACAAAAAGTATGTTTTGTCCCCTGCATCTTTAATTCAATAAAAGAAATGTTTGAATGTGAAGTGAGATAGTTCTCTGTTAGATAGTAGTACAATAAAAGTAAGTGGTGGTGTGTGTGTAATTGTATAATAGTTCACTTTAGTGAATAAAAGAACTAGGATGTCTCCTTCTAAGTATAAAGTGGCCTACTGTCTATGAATCTCAATCAAATAAAAATCCTTGGTTAGAAAGAAAAACAAAAAGAAAGAAAAAAGGGGAGAAAAAGAAATAGCCAAAGAGTGGCAGAACAAAAGAAAACAAAAAGAAACAATGCTGGGCACCAATAGCTTGAACCTTAGAATATATGCCTGTGGTGTCTTTGTATTAGGATCTGCTTGGATTATTAAGCTCTTTGGAGTGCATCAACACTTGATGACTTGGGTTAACTAACCCAGGATCATCAGCTGAAAGTCCACTATCAAGAGCAACCTAACTACAAGGCATTTAGTAGCCCAAAGAGGTGCTGGGCATCAATGTTCTAAGAAGGAATGTGAGCCAAGTGTCTATAGTGAATAATGTGTCAAGTATAAAGAAAAGAAAATGAACTTGCTACACATGACACTCAAATAAAGCTTATGAACAAAATAATAGCCAAGGATAAAGGAATAATGAGAGGTGATGAGTGGATATTTTATACGCTTTTTGGGGTTAATTTCATATAGTTTTGAGTTCTAGTTAGTTTTTAGTCTATTTTCATTAGTTTTTAGGAAAAATTCATATTTCTGGACTTTACTATGAGTTGTGTATTTTTCTATAATTTCAGGTATTTTTCTGGCTGAAATTGAAGGAGCTGAGCAAAAATCTGATTCAGGCTGAAAAAGGATTGCTGATGCTGTTGGATTCTGACTTCCCTGCACTCAAAGTAGATTTTCTGGAGCTACCGAACTCAAAATGGCATGCTTCCAATTGCGTTGGAAAGTAGACATCCAGGGCTTTCCAGCAATATATAATAGTCTATACTTTGCACAAGGATAGATGACGTAAACTGGCGTTCAACGCCAGTTCTCTGCCCAATTCTGGCGTCCAGCGCCAGAAAAGGATCAAAAGCTGGAGTTGAACGCCCAAACTGGCATAAAAACTGGCGTTCAACTCCACAAATGGCCTCTGCACGTGAACTGCTTAAGTCTCAGCCCAGCACACACCAAGTGGGCCCCAGAAGTGGATCTCTGCATCATCCATCATAGTTTACTCCTATTTTGTAAACCTAGGCTACTAGTTTAGTATAAAAACAACTTTTAGGGACTTATTTTGTATCTCATGACATTTTAGATCTAAACTTTGTATTCTCTGACGGCATGAGTCTCTAAACCCCATTGTTGGGGGTGAGGAGCTCTGCTGTGTCTCGATGAATTAATGCAAGTATTTCTGTTTTCCATTCAAACACGCTTGTTCCTATCTAAGATGTTCATTCGCGCTTGACTGTGATGGAGGTGATGATCTGTGACACTCATCACCTTCCTCAAATCATGAACGTGTGCCTGACAACCACCTCCGTTCTATATACGATTGAATGAGTATCTCTTAGATTCCTTAATCAGAATCTCCGTGGTATAAGCTAGAACTGATGGCGGCATTCATGAGAATCCGGAAAGTCTAAACCTTGTCTGTGGTATTCCGAGTAGGATTCAAGGATTGAATGACTGTGACGAGCTTCAAACTCCTGAAGGCTGG
Source organism: Arachis hypogaea (assembly GCF_003086295.3). Classification (NCBI taxonomy): domain Eukaryota; kingdom Viridiplantae; phylum Streptophyta; class Magnoliopsida; order Fabales; family Fabaceae; genus Arachis; species Arachis hypogaea. The sequence goes on from NC_092047.1 coordinate 54,018,108, forward strand.
GCATTAGTGACAGACACAAAAGGATAGTAAATCCTATTCCAACCAGATCGAGAACCAACCGGTGATTAGCCGTGCTGTGACAGAGCGCGTGAGCGTAGTTTTCACTGGAAGGATGGAAGGTAGCCATTGACAACGGTGATCCACCAACATACAGCTTGCCATAGGAGGACGTGCGTGCGTGAACAAGAAGACAGAGGAAAGCAGAGATTCAGAAGACAAAGCATCTCCAAAACTCCAACATATTCTCCATTACTGCATAACAAGTAACCCTTAATCCATGCTCTATTGTTTATTTGCAATTCAACTGATAAACATAATTGACTTCCTGACTAAGATTTACAAGATAACCATAGATTGCTTCAAACCAACAATCTCCGTGGGATTCGACCCTTACTCACGTAAGGTATTACTTGGACGACCCAGTGCACTTGCTGGTTAGTGGTACGAGTTGTGAAAAGTGTGATTCATAATTCGTGCACCAAGTTTTTGGCGCCGTTGCCGGGGATTGTTCGTGTTTGAACAACTGACGGATTATTTTGTTGCTTAGATTAGGAAAATTTTTCTTTTTGGTCTAGAGTCTCTTATTATTGTTCTTGGTTAAAAATATCCTTCTTTAAAACAAGTGTTACATTTACTGCCCAATTGGCTAGAGCGTTAGTCTAAGCCCGTGGCAGTTTGGTTCACTCTTTTTAAAACCTTTTTCATAAATAATATTTTCTCTATAAAATTTTGTGCCAAACTTTAAGTTTGGTGTTTTCTTGTTGATTTTTCTGTGTTTTTCGAAAATTTATTTTGGTTTTCTAAAAATTTTAAGTTTGGTGTTCTTGAGTTTTCCTTGTGACTTGATCTTAAAATTTTTAAGTTTGGTGTTCCTTGGTGTTTTCCCTCCAAAATTTTCGAAAATAAGGAACACTAGATCTAAAAATTTTAAATCTTGTGCTATCTTATTGTTTTTCTCTTTCCTTTAAAAAATCAAAAATATCTTTTGTCTCTATTTTAAAAGCAAACTTTCAAAATCTATTTCTAAAATTCAGATTTTTTTTTTCAAAATTTAAAACCTTTTTCAAAAAGAAAAAAAATCATCATATCTTTTTCAAAATCTCCTAACCACTTTCTCTCTCCTCACTTTTTCGAAAATCTTTTACTCATTTTTATTTATTTTATTTTGATTTATTTTATTTTTGAAATAAATTAATAAAGAAATAAATAAAAAAATATTTTTTCTATTTTACATCATCTCTCTTTCTCCATCATGGACCTAAGCGGAAATGAACAGTCCAGGAGGACTCTGGGGTCATATTCTAACCCCTCTACTGCTTCATATGGGAGTAGCATCTGCATACCCTCCATTAGAGTCAGTAGCTTTGAGTTGAATCCTCAGCTCATTATCATGGTGCAGCAAAATTGCCAGTATTCCGGTCTTCCACAGGAAGAACCTACAGAGTTTCTGGCACAGTTTCTACAGATTGCTGACACAGTACATGATAAAGAAATAGATCAGGATGTCTACAGACTATTACTGTTTCCATTTGCTGTAAAAGATCAAGCTAAGAGGTGGTTGAATAACCAACCTAAGGCCAGCATAAGGACATGGAAACAGCTGACAGAAAAATTCCTGAATCAATATTTCCCCCCAAAAAGGATGACACAGCTAAGGCTGGACATCCAAGGCTTCAAGCAAGGAGATAATGAATCTCTTTATGATGCCTGGGAGAGATACAGAGAGATGCTATGAAAATGCCCCTCTGAAATGTTTTCAGAGTGGGTTCAGTTAGACATCTTCTATTATGGGCTTGCAGAAGGAGCTCAGACGTCTCTTGATTACTCAGCTGGTGGATCTATCCATATGAGAAAGACAATTGAAGAGGCTCAAGAGCTCATTGATACAGTTGCCAGGAATCAGCATCTGTACCTAAGCAGCAACCCTTCCATGAATGAAGAGGTTAAAATAGTAACTGCTGAACTCAGTCCTGTGAAACAAGCTGCTGAATTCAATCAGCAATTGGACTTTCTGACAAAGCAGCTAGCCGAATTTAAAGAAAGGTTACAAGAGACCAGGATGGCTAATATACATATGGATGAACAGTTTAAGCAAACAAAGCAGCAGCTGTCAAAGCAAATAGCAGAGGAATGCCAAGCAGTTCAACTAAGAAGTGGGAAAACATTAAATACCCCACTTCAAGGTAGCAAAAAGCTAAGAAATGAGCAAACCACCCAAAATTCACCTGAGGACAGTAAGAGCCCAGGGAAAAATAATTCTGGCACTAAAACGCCAGAAAATTGGTGGAAGGCTGCCGCTGAACGCCCAGACCATGGCCAAAACTGGCGTTCAATGCCAGAAATACAGCAGGACTGGCGTTCAATGCCAGAAATGGGCAAGGATCTGGCGTTGAACGCCCAAAATAGGCAGGATCTGGCGCTGAACGCCTAAAAAGGGCACAGTTCTGGCGTTTAGACGCCAGGAGCAGACAAGGAGCTGGCGTCCAGTTTCACCCCAGCTTCTAACTCTGGCACTCAAGTGCCAGTGAGGGATCAGACACACACAAATGCTGATAACAACCCCTCTAAAAAGGCTTCTTCAACCACTTCTGTAGGCAATAAACCTGCAGCAACTAAGGTTGAAGAATATAAAGCCAAGATACCTTATCCTCAAAAACTCCGGAAAGAGGAGCAGGATAAGCAATTTACTCGCTTTGCAGATTACCTCAGGACTCTTGAAATAAAGATTCCATTTGCAGAAGCACTTGAGCAAATACCTTCATATGCCAAGTTCATGAAAGAGATCTTGAGTCATAAAAAGGATTGGAGAGAAACAGAAAGAGTTCTCCTCACTGAAGAATGCAGTGCAGTCATTCTGAAGAGCTTTCCTGAAAAGCTTAAAGACCCTGGGAGTTTTCTGATACCATGCATACTAGAAGGTAATTGCACCAAGACAGCTTTATGCGATCTTGGGGCAAGCATCAACCTAATACCTGCATCCACTATCAGGAAGCTTGGCTTAACTGAAGAAGTTAAACTAACCCGGATATGTCTCCAACTTGCTGATGGTTCCACTAAATACCCATCAGGCGTGATTGAAGACATGATTGTCAGAGTTGGGCCATTCGCCTTTCCCACTGACTTTGTTGTGCTGGAAATGGAGGAGCACAAGAGTGCTACCCTCATTCTAGGAAGACCCTTCCTAGCAACTAGACGATCCCTCATTGACGTCCAACAGGGGGAAATAACCCTGAGAGTCAATGATGATGAGTTCAAGCTGAACGCTGTCAAAGCCATGCAGCATCCAGACACATCAACAGACTGCATGAAAGTTGATCTTATTGACTCCTTGGTTGAAGAGATCAACATGGCTGAGAGTCTCGAATCAGAGTTGGAAGACATCTTTAAAGATGCTCAGCCTGATTTGGAGGATTCAGAGGACATGAAAGAGCCTCTGAAATTTCTTCTGAAAGAGGAAAAACCTCCTAAACCCGAGCTCAAGCCATTACCACCATCCTTGAAATATGCATTTCTGGGAGAAGGTGATACTTTTCCAGTGATCATAAGCTCTGCTTTAAATTCACAGGAAGAGGAAGCACTTATTCAAGTGCTAAGGACACACAAGACAGCTCTTGGGTGGTCCATAGGTGACCTTAAGGGCATAAGCCCAGCTAGATGCATGCACAAAATCCTATTGGAGGATAATGCCAAACCAGTGGTTCAACCACAGAGGCGGCTAAATCCAGCCATGAAGGAAGTGGTGCAGAAAGAGGTCACCAAATTACTGGAGGTTGGGATTATTTATCCTATTTCTGATAGCCCCTGGGTGAGCCCTGTTCAAGTCGTCCCAAAAAAGGGAGGCATGACAGTGATTCATAATGAAAAAAATGAACTGGTTCCTACAAGAACAGCTACAGGGTGGCGCATGTGTATTGACTACAGAAGGCTCTATACAGCCACCAGAAAGGATCATTTTCCTTTACCATTCATAGACCAGATGCTAGAAAGACTAGCAGGTCATGATTATTACTGCTTTTTGGATGGCTACTCAGGCTATAACCAGATTGCAGTAGATCCCCAGGATCAAGAGAAAACAACATTCACATGTCCATCCGGAGTGTTTGCTTATAGAAGGATGCCATTTGGGCTATGTAATGCGCCTGCAACCTTCCAGAGATGCATGCTCTCTATTTTCTCTGATATGGTGGAAAAATTTCTGGAAGTCTTCATGGATGACTTCTCAGTATATGGAGACTCATTCAGCTCCTGCCTTGATCACCTGAAACTTGTTATGAAAAGATGCCAAGAGACCAACCTAGTTTTAAACTGGGAAAAGTGTCACTTCATGGTGACTGAAGGAATTATTCTTGGGCATAAAATCTCAAACAAGGGAATAGAGGTGGATCAAGCAAAAATAGAGGTAATTGAAAAATTACCACCACCTGCCAATGTTAAGGCAATCAGAAGCTTTCTGGGGCATGCAGGATTCTATAGGAGGTTTATAAAGGATTTTTCAAAAATCGCAAAACCTCTGAGCAATCTGCTAGCTGCTGACACGCCATTTGTGTTTGACACAAAGTGCTTGCAGGCGTTTGAAACGCTGAAAGCTAAGCTGGTCATAGCACCAGTCATTTCTGCACCAGACTGGACATTACCATTTGAGCTAATGTGTGATGCCAGTGATCATGCCATTGGTGCAGTATTGGGACAGAGGCATGACAAGCTTCTGCATGTCATCTATTATGCCAGTTACGTTCTAAATGATGCCCAGAAAAAGTACACAACCACAGAAAAAGAACTACTTGCAGTGGTTTATGCCATTGACAAGTTCAGATTATACTTAGTAGGATCAAAAGTGATTGGGTATACTGACCATGCTGCTCTTAAATATCTACTCACAAAGCAGGATTCAAAACCCAGGCTCATCAGATGGGTATTGCTTCTGCAAGAGTTTGATATAGAAATAAGAGACAGAAAAGGGACAGAGAACCAAGTGGCTGATCATCTGTCCCGGATAGAGCCAGTGGAAGGGACGTCCCTCCCTTCTCTTCAGATCTCTGAGACGTTTCCTGATGAGCATTTATTCGCCATTCAGGAAGCACCATGGTTTGCCGATATTGCAAACTATAAAGCTGCAAGGTTCATACCCAAGGAGTACAACAGGATACAAAAGAAGAAATTAATTACTGATGCAAAGTACTACTTGTGGGATGAACCTTATCTCTTTAAGAGATGTGCAGACGGAATTATCCGTAGGTGTGTGCCTAGAGAAGAAGCACAGAGGATCCTGTGGCATTGCCACGGATCTCAATATGGAGGCCATTTTGGAGGTGAGCGAACAGCCACCAAGGTCCTCCAATGTGGCTTCTATTGGCCCACACTCTATAAAGATTCCCGAGAGTTTGTACGTAATTGTGACAGTTGCCAAAGAGTTGGTAATCTGCCTCATGGTTACGCCATGCCTCAACAAGGAATCTTGGAAATTGAGTTATTTGACGTATGGGGAATTGACTTCATGGGACCTTTCCCACCATCATACTCAAACACTTATATTCTGGTGGCAGTTGACTATGTATCAAAATGGGTTGAGGCTATTGCCACACCCACCAATGATACTAAAACAGTGCTGAAGTTCCTCCAGAAAAGTATCTTTAGCAGGTTTGGTGTCCCTAGAGTACTAATCAGTGATGGGGGCACTCACTTCTGCAATAAACAGCTTTACTCTGCCATGGTTCGGTATGGAATTCGCCACAAGGTGGCCACTCCATATCATCCACAAACCAATGGGCAAGCTGAAGTCTCTAACAGAGAATTAAAGAGAATCCTGGAACGGACAGTAAGTACCTATAGAAAGGATTGGGCACGGAGCTTGGATGATGCTCTGTGGGCTTACAGGACAGCATTCAAGACCCCTATAGGAACATCTCCATACCAACTCTTGTATGGTAAGGCATGTCACCTGCCCGTGGAACTGGAACATA